>NW_015558698.1:95778-106953 GCF_001515605.1 Sinocyclocheilus anshuiensis | reverse complement strand
AAGAAAACAAATAGGATGTCGCTTTCTGCCATTTGAGTTTCCTTTCTGTGAACAAATTAAGCGTCACAAAATATATAGGCTACGTTACGTGTCGCCCTGTTTTTTCCCTTGTTTATCTGTTAACTAAATCAAATATATTTCAGGTATTTATTCCTTGTATGTATATATGTACTGCAGATTTTATATATATATATATATATATATATTATTATAATTTAATATAATATTTAGTATTTTCACATCTAGGTGGAAAAATTTTAATTTGTACTACTGTCTGTTCAAAATAAATGAAAAGAAACCTAGCATAGTAGATTTGTTGTTTTTTTCCTGTTGTACCGAAATCATATCGAACCGTGACATCTGTGTACCTAACACCCCTAGTTAACAGCAATTAGATGTTCCAAACACATGCACAAAATATTGTTTAAAAAAAGCATTTACCAATTTCTTACAAAGCTCAAAGTCTTGTGGAAGCACAAATGTTTGGAATATGTTTGAGATATTTGCAGAGAAAGAGGCCCAGTGAAGCATGAGTTTTTCAAGCATCCCAATAAGGACGTCTTATTCATAGATTGCTGCTCACCAAGCAACCTGCTGCTGACCAAGAAAGAGTCCTAGTGGTTAAGCTGCTATAGACCCATCCAACCGCACACAGCAAGCAGTGAGCGTGCTCAATCCTCGCAACAGGACAGAGGCCGAACTCACAGGAGCACGAGTGAGATTGGATTTTCCCCAGAGGGACACAAGTGTGGGTTAAGGACCAAAACCAGCAGACAAACCAAACCTCACAGACCCAGAACTAGTCCAGGAGAAAACTTGACTGGAAGGATTTACTTGATGTGATGAAGCTCTGGTTCATGCTCTAACCACATTGAGAGTCCAGAAGAGAGTTTCTCTTATAGTATATTCTGACGTGTTCCAGCAGGTCATAGGTGACAGGAACAAAATTCATCAATGGTGTGAATCTTTCAAATTACATGAGTTCTTTTCTCACTCGCACACCTACAGGCCAATCTGCACATGTTCAGTTACTCTTTACCAAACTGTTCACCTTACTGCAAGTAAAACAGCTATGTACCTCAGTTTACCACCTACAAACAGACAAACCTGTTGAGATGTTAAGTCAAAACTGCGAGAGAATGCAGGGGAAGCATGTGGCTGAGGATGGATCTACAGGCTTGGTATCACAGTAAGGATTGGTGTCAGTGAGGGGGTAATTGAGCCTAACTGAGAGTAATAAAAAAAGGTTGGTAAACACTACGAAAGAATAAATCATTAACATTCCTGGAGTCACCATTAGCCAGTGACCCTTCTGAGGCAAACAGGTACAGTGCATGTTATGTATGAGTGCAACTGAAACATTGAAAAGCCCATGGATCAGCTCCATCATGATAGACACAAAGCCACAGATTCTGCATTTCCAGAAACAGAATGACATCTCCAAATTCAACATGTACCCCATGCCCAGATTGGATGAACTGATGGTCTGCCTAGGTAAGGTCCATTTCATATAAACCTTTTTTTTTTTAACCAACAACTACGGTAAGTGCTGTAATAGACAAACAGATACCTTTTGCCTTTAAGAATCCACTATCTTTTGGGAAGAGCAAGGGGTGTTAACACGAGCACATTGTGACTCCAATAACATGAACTGCTTTGTTCCCCCTGATTCTTATCCTTAAAATCAGATAAACTCTACAGAACTCCCAGGAAAAACAAGTACCTAACTTACCTGACCATGCAGCTGACATAGGAGAGAAGGCCTGAGTACACTTAATTTTACTTGTTCTAGTGTCAAATGAGTGTGCAAGACCTTCTAAGTATACTCTATTGACCATATGTGTCTTACTTGCTTCACACACACTGTCCACAAGCTGGAGCGAGGAGTATAGTGAAGTATAGTGTTATGACAGATCTTCACTTGCATACTTCTACACACAACAGAAATAAAATGGAGCACATTCTCTTCATATCCATCTAGAGAACAGTATACGCTTAATGAGGACTGTTAGTGACACAACAATGTTTATACATTCTATCAAGAACCTATGGTATTAAGGTACATGAATGCATAAGTGAATAATGTTTGAAATCTATGCGTTCAGCACATTGCCTAGATTACTTTGGAAGTCTTTCGGAAAGTGATTAATGCACAGGTAAAATCATGAAGACACTGTTTTAACTGTGAACTTCAAATGCAAATAATATCACCTTATTTTGAGGAAGGTGTAAAAATTGTTCAGAAAAAGAGTTCTCTCAGACCAGAAGTGAATTACTTTAAGTTTGGGAGGTGTTCTGAGTTCAGGGAGTTTGGAGATACAAGTTCAGAGACAGTAACAACATCTTGCCCGGCAACATTGCCTTCAAGGCTCCTCCATCTGCGTGTTTTAGATTTTCAGGACTTCAGAACCGTCACCTCAAAGCTACATTCATCTGCATGTTCCAGACTACAAGAACCTTCTCGGCGCTCCAGGAGTTTAGTGTTCCCCAGCACTTCATATTCAAGGCTGTTGAAATTAAATCCAACTTCTTTCCAGCACAACCATCGCTGCCAGCAGACTTAGCATTTGGCTATGTGGAACGTAATTAGATATTCTACTTTGCAATAGATATTGAATAGATGATGTCAGCTGAAAACAAATAAATCACATCCTGTTCTTCTTCCTCCTGCAGTCTAAATCAGAGCGCAGTCACTTGTTGGCCTCATTCTTCCAATACATTGATGTTTTCTCAAACTGAATTTCAAACAAGAACACTGAACACAAGCCATTCACACATTTGACAGATGCTTTTATCCAAAGCAACTTACATCGCATTCGAGGTATGCATTTTACCAGTTAATGCACCCCATGGGAACTGAACCCATGATCTTGATGTTGTTAGCACCGTACTCTACTGTTGGAGCTACAGGAACAACACAATTCAGCATTATTTGTAACATAATGGAATTTGTGTAATGCATGTTTGCAGACTCACAGTGGGATGTTGTAGGACACTCTCTGGGCTTTGATGAAATCTTTTGGCTGGTGTTGAGCAATGACGTGCCAAGTAACTCCGTTATTGACGCTGTACTGGAGAAGCACGGCCCGGTCGACCGTATCCGCCTGATCCAGTGCAGCGTTACAGCTGTCTGTTTGCGACACGCTGCCTATCTGCAGCACGAACATGATCTTACTGGAGGAGAGAGATGTTGAGAGGATGGTGACTGATTGTATCTATGACTGAAATGAGCAAGAAAACAAAAGGATGTCTTGAATATTTCTTGCTGTACCTAGCACGGGTCAGATCCAGAGGTCTAGTGATGGCTTGTCTGATCGTGCAGCCGTTGAAGTACAGCGAGTCCCCGTGAGCGTGAGGAGAGAGCTGACCGCATCCGCTGCCCACGCCGCCGCCCTGAATCAAACTCCAGCTCTCCTGAGACACCGAACCAGACTCAAAGTTATCCTTTATAGAGCTGGGCAGTTCACTGCTGGACAAAGAGCAGTCATCACCTGAGAAAGACAAAACCTGTTCCTGTTTGTTCTGTTGTAAACTTCACGGAATCACAGAGTTATAGAGAACTGATGCCCACCCTGATGGCCTTCGTCACAGATGCAGACGGGTCCGCTGGTACAGTAGCCGTGACCGCTGCACAGTCCAGGACACGCTTCCCCGATGTACACGTGATCCACGGCCCAGCTGTAGCGCTCGCCAGGGGCCTCGTGCTGGATCCAGCGAAACTGTGTCGCACTGAAGACATCAAGGAGAGTCAGATATTTATAGACATGTGCATTAATGCCTGAATACCTGAGACCAGCTTAAGGATAAGTCCTTTTAACAACTAACAGGGTTCCTACACATTTTCCATTTCAAAATTCCATACTTTTCCAGACTCAAATTTCCAAACTCTCAGTAGATTTTCGGACCATATTTAACATAAATAGTTAATGCAGCACTATTTTCAGCTTTATATGTGGTATATAGTACAGTCATCTGTTAATATTCTTATTTCTTCAGTGATTTTTCATTGATTTTCTCAAAGTGACAACAATAAAAAATAATCATTAAAAAATACAGACTTTCTCAAACTTTTTTGTGCCCTCAAGAAACTATTCACCTGCGCATGGGAATTTTTTGCACGCTTACACATTACAATTTCTACTTTTATATTTCCTTTGTGCATCACTGCCATCTTACTATGAATAAAGCGAGAGCATGGATGCATATGAATTAACAGAGATCTACCTGCTCAAAATTTGGCTTTCCTAATGGTAGTACCTCTAATATCAAGGCCTAATGTCCAGTTTAACACATCCTCTGCAGCGGCGGAAAAACCATGACACGAAATGGGCTGATTGCATAATATGGCTGTGTGCATTGTCCTGTTTGCCAAGTTCAAGGGTCTATAAAAAAAGACTAGTATTGCAAAAAAAGTGTTCAAAATGTGCTTTCGTTAGGGCAGTATATCATATTTCAAGGCCTTAGGTCTCTTTAATGCATACTCTGTGGCGGTCAAGACACCACACCGCTAAATGGGCTGATGGCACAACAGGTGGCTCAGTGTGCATTGTCCTATATAAGGGGTGTCC
Source organism: Sinocyclocheilus anshuiensis (assembly GCF_001515605.1). Lineage (NCBI taxonomy): Eukaryota > Metazoa > Chordata > Actinopteri > Cypriniformes > Cyprinidae > Sinocyclocheilus > Sinocyclocheilus anshuiensis. Next base: position 102,385 of record NW_015558698.1, on the reverse strand, counting down.
AAACTGGGTCCAGGAGGCCCAGTGTCCTGCAGAGTTTAGCTCTGACTTGCCTCAACACACCTGCCTGGAAATTGCAAGTATATCTAGTAAGAGCTTGATTAGCTGGTTCAGGTGTGTTTAATTAGGGTTGGAGCTAAACTCTGCAGGACACCGGCCCTCCAGGACCCAGTTTGGTGACCGCTGTCCTATATGCCAAGTTTAATGGTTTCTCGTGCACACATAAAAGTCTATATATTTTTTATTTTTGCAACGGTCCTTGAGGCTATGTCATACGGTGCAGAGAATATCGTGAGAAGAAACCCAAAATGAAAACATTTTGCATAATAAAAAGTGCACCTTGAATTCATTCAGTCGTGTTTGACAATCACTAAAGAATCACTGAACAGCTGCCATGAAAACACTTCTTGTATGATGAACTTATTTTCATGAAATTCGTAATTTTCTATGATAAAAAAAAAAAAATGTAATAGGGGCATAAGTCTGGAAATGCAAATATTTTTTCATACTCTGCTTTCTTTTTTAATACCTTTCCAGACCTGGAAATTATTTATATCAAAATTCATATTTTTCCAAACCGCGTAGGAACCCTGAACTAACTACCTCAACATCCTACACGCTGTCGCTTTCTCTCTTTAAAGCAACAGTTCAACCAGAAATTAATTTCTTCAGCGAAACACAAAAGGAGATTCAGAGCTTTAAAAAGATGATTCATAAAAACACCACAAACACATTATAATTAACAGTCATCATATGAATCATGCACAATATTCCAAGTCTAATGAAGTCATATAATGTTCTGTGTGATGAACAGACCAAAAGTCAGTGAACTGAATTTGATTCATAAACAATTCACAAAAGAATAATTCAGTCATCTGGATCTATTCTTCATTCTGATTCATGAACCTGATCAACTGGTTTATTGGAAGAAAAAGAACGATTCAGTCACTGATTCGTTTATTGAGTTCAACTCACTGACTCAGTGATCTGTTCAAATCAAAGTAAAGACTTTAACACAAGGGATCTAACGATATTATCATTATTGCGATAGCAAAACGATATTATCTCGATATTATCGTGGTCACATGACGATATGAAACGATAGGTCTTCCGGGCAAAAAGTGTAGTTTTTAAATATATTTTAACTTCTTATTCTAACATAAAAGGTCTTTAAAGTTGTGTTTTGGGCCATTATGCTTTGGCACAGTATCTGTCAAACGACCTAAAACAGAAAGCACAATATGGCTTAATCCCTTCATCAAGTCTGTTTTCACTGCGTTTCAAAGCGAAGCGCACACTTCGCTCAGACGATCAGCTCGTGATCCGGTGTTTTCTGCGTCTCAGAATGGTCTGTTCACACTGAATGAATGCAGTCAACTCGTTTATTTCATGTGCTGTGAGTTTAGCGCTCGTTTGGGAACACAACAGCCACCAGTTAGGCTTTATTTTCACGGCAAATGATTACAGCGTTTCACTAGATTTGTAGTGAGACATGTTTTTGTAAGCCTGTTTTCACTGGAGCTGGAGTTTTCCTTTAAGATAAAAGCTCTGCTGCCGTTACCTTCAAAATAAACGCTTAAAGTGCAGTATGAATTGACAGCTTGCGGTTTAAATGCAGTCCAGATTCAAAATATCTATTTCAAGTGTAGAAATTAGGAAAGAAGTATTGTAATTTCCCTAGTGTAGTGTAAAGCAAAGATAATAAACCTATGAAATATTCATTTTCATTTATTTTACAGTGCTATTGTTTTACAATATATGGCTGTCACTGTTATTATTATTATTCTATATTTCCCTAGTGTAGTGTAAAGCAAAGATAATAAACCTATGAAATATTCATTTTCATTTATTTTACAGTGCTATTGTTTTACAATATATGGCTATTACTGTCATAGGAATAACAATAATATAAAATTGTTAATATTAATATATTCTAATTTGTTTGGCTTCCTAAAAAAAAAAAAGAGTGTGAATGTAATTTAGACTGAGACAGCATACCTCAACTAAAAAGAGGGTTGAGTCCCCTTTAAAGTTCAGCTACAAGTCAATTCACTGACTTTTTTCTGACTTAAGTTTTCTTAGTTGGGTTGGAACTTGAGAACATGGGTTGGATCTTTCTTTTTTTTTAACTCTGCATTAAGTGCATTAGATGGAAGGATTTAACTTTAAATTTGTCTGTTTTTTTTAAATATTGCAATAAATGTTGTATTGTGGACTTCATATTGTGATATTATCGTATCGTGAGATTTTGATATTGTTACATCCCTATAATGCAATCTCTCAAAAAGACCATTTAAGGGATCATTTAGGGACCCTATAAGCCATACCCAGATGACACATGGTCAGGCAGCTGAATGGTGACTCTGGTCCACACTGAACTGTTGACAGGACTGTAGATCGTGGACTCGTGGAACTGGAAGGGTGAGCAGCCCACGTTGTTGGCAGAAGAAGGGAGACAGGCGGACTGGACTAACTGCCACACGTCTGACCTGTGGAGGAAAGGAACTTCATTACTAGACAACATATTACCTCTTCCTTTCTTTTCCTACTCCCCTTCCTCTCTCTCAAAAGATAACTGCCATTAACACTGGGCTTTGACAATAGATCAGGGTGTCCAATCCTGCGCCTTCAGGGCCACTGTCCTGCAGAGCTCAGCTCTAACCCCAATTAAACACACCTGAACCAAGTTCAGCAGGACTACTAGAATCTCCCAGGTAGTTGTGTTGGGACAAGTTGAAGCTAAACTCTGCAGGACTAGGATTGGACACCCATGCAAAAGATAAAAGTGAAGTGAAGTGACGTGACATGTGGCCAAGTATGGTGACCCATACTTGGAATTAGTGCTCTGCATTTAACCCATCCTAAGTGCACACACACAGCAGTGAAACACACACACACCGTGAACACACACCCGGAGCAGTGGGCAGCCATTTATGCTGCGGCGCCCGGGGAGCAGTTGGGGGTTCGGTGCCTTGCTCAAGGGCACCTCAGTCGTGGTATTGAAGGAGGAAGAGAGCGCTGTACATTCACTCCCCCCACCTACAATCCCTGCCGGTACGAGACTCGAACCCACAACCTTTGGGTTACGAGTCCGACTCTCTAACCATTAGGCCACGACTTCATGAAGTTACGACTGTATGAAGTTACAGTACATACAGATAATCCTTCAGGAGTGAAGGGGGCTACACATGCACATCTGTTGCCTGTACTCACCTGGCATCCTTCCTGTACTGTACAAGCACTGAATGACGATCATCACATCGGTCTGCCTCACAGCCAACCACAATCTAAAGTGGACAAAGACCAGAGTCACTGTATATCTGTGTGTTTCTGTGTGAAAACTGAATGATCTCAAACAGGGGTGGTAATAGGGGGAGTAGATATCTGGGGCTTAGCCCAGAGACATCCATATGTGTCTGAATACACGGTATAAACTTATAAACGTAAGTATAATTAAACATGCAGGGCTCCATACACTTATTTATGGCACTTGTACATGCATTTATACTGCACATAAAAATTGCATAAATAATGTTATGAGATTAATGTTTTAATATAGAAATATGAAATGAGAGAAAAAAATAGAATGATACTTATAAATGTGAAACTAAAATTGCCAATAGGTGGCAGCAAGCCACTGTCTTAATAAGTGAGTCGCTGAGTCATTTATTCAATCGATTCTTTCAAAACGGCTAATTCATTCAGGAACGAAGTAACACTTATTCTTATCTCACATGCTATTTAGGATGGATAGTATGAACATTGGGACGCAGGGCAAGAAACCGTTTTTATGAATGAATCAGTGAATCATTGAATCAACCGATTTGTTCAAAAACGCAAAATTCATTCAGTAAGGAAACACCGCTGCAGAGTGTGTGTTGCTGCAGAGACGCACAACATGGCTTTGTTTGCAACCATTTTCGTTACCGAAATAGAGCAAAAAAGGCAATATTGTCTCTACAATTTAAGCCACTTAATATTTGTTGCCTTGACACGAAGAAAAGTCTGCCACTAACCATGCATGCCGAACAAACCGTTCATATAATCGCTCTAAACCCGTGTGTGTCCACGGAAGACTGCATATAATTCTATGATTAAATATCTATATTTGTTGCTTCACAGTGACAGTGTTCAGTAACAAATAACCTAATTTGACAAATGGCGAGATCGGTATTATAGCGATAAGTTATAGCCTACACTCAGTTACAGATACCTGAAGCAGCTGCTGTAACCTTTTATCAATGGTTGGCCAGTTGGTCAGAAGTTCGAGCCTCAAGCACTTCTTGACGGGAGTGAACGAGAGAATGGAATGTAGAGAACATCTGCGGTTCTAATAGAAATGATTTTAATGCGCATGAAAATTTAGTGATGATGCGTATAGTGCTTGGTAATAAAACATTCGGGGCTTCAGCCCCCTTAGCGCTGCCCCTGATCTCAAACATCTTGTGCTCAAACCTTGAACTGTAAGATGTATCCAGGCTGAACAATGAGTTCTCGGGTCGCCAGGATATTGTGCGACCCGTCTTGGTTCTTGTTGGGCCAATATAAGTGGAACGACGGGTTTCCACAGAAGCCGGCCGTACGGACAGCATTGGGATAGAAGCTCCAACTCTCTTCATGAGAGACGCCCTCTGGAGGAAGGAGAACATTAGTGCAGCTCTATAATATGGACAGTAGCTCATAGGGATGTAACGATATCAAAATCTCACGATACAACATTATTGTGATATGAAGTCCACGATACGATATTTTTTGCGATATTTAAAAAAGAAAAAAAAAGACAAATGAAGAATTGGGAAAAAATGAAAATTTTGTACATTTTAAAATTAAATTATTCTGCCTAATGCACTTTGAGAATTCAAAATTAAAAGCTCCAACCCATGTTCTTAAAACTTAAGTCAGAAAAAAGTCAGTGAATTGACTTGTAGCTGAACTTTAAAGAGGACTCAACCCTCTATTTATTTGTGATCTATTGTCTCAGTCTAAATTACATTCACACTGGTGTTTTAGGAAGCCAAACAAATTAGAACATATTATAATAATAACAACAACAATGACAGCAGAAGCCATAAAACAATTGCACTGTAAAATAAATGAAGAGCGGGCAAAAGCACGCACATCGATCTCAACTGGGTGCTCGACTGAGAAACAAGTGGAAAAATGTTTAAAATTAAAAAATTATTTTAAGTTATCAAAACATTTATTTAAAAAAAAAACTGTCGCATAGCGTATGTGACGTTTCGAGCACGCAGGCTCTTCATCAGACAAATGAACAACACTGATATCCCAATCTTTATAGGCCTACCTCCAGGTGATCAAAGGTCACATGACCGTACAATATTATCGTGATAATAATAATACCAAAACAATAACATATCAACCAAGGAGAAAAACATAGAAACAAAAATAAGAAATAAAAATAAATCAAAACATATAAAGCTATGCAAAATACACGAATATAACTCTTCAGTACATAGGCATTGAGGTAGTGAAGTGTCCGCGTCGCGGAGGTGATATCAACAAATTGCTTTTACAGCGCGAAGCCTTCCGGATTTATACACTAGACACATTGTCCCCTAGAGGATTAAATGAGGACTTTGATATTCGTCCATTTCTTTAAACACAAGATATCTATCTACATATAATAAACACTTTGTGGTTGTTGATTTGTATTTATATACCCAGGCAGGCATCAATTAATGTTATTAAACAATATATTGATAATTATATTCATGTATTTTGCATAGCTCTATATGTTTTTTATTTATTTTTATTTTCTTATTTTGGTTTCTATGTTTTTCTCCTTGGTTGATATGTTATTGTTTTGGTATTATTATTATCACGATAATATTGTACGGTCATGTGACCTTTGATCACCTGGAGGTAGGCCTATAAAGATTGGGATATCAGTGTTGTTCATTTGTCTGATGAAGAGCCTGCGTGCTCGAAACGTCACATACGCTATGCGACATTTGAAATAGATATTTTGAATTTGGACTGCATTTAAACCGCTAGCTGTCAGCAATTAATGCTGCACTTTTAAGCTTTTATTTTGAAGGAAAACTCCAGCTTCAGTCAAAACAGGCTTACAAAAACAAAAACGCGTCTCAATACAAATCTAGTGAAATGGCGTAATCACCTGGCGTGAAAATAAAGCAGAACTGGTGGCTTATGTGTTCCTAAACTCACAGCACATGCAATAAACGAGTTGACTGCATTCATTCAGTGTGAACGGAGCCGTTCTGAGACGTGGAAAACACCGGATCACAATAAACGAGTTCACTGCATTCATTCAGTGTGAACAGAGCCGATCTGAGGCACAGAAAACACCAGATCACGAGCTGATCGTCTGAATGAAGTGTGCGCTTCGCTTTGAAACACGCAGCTAAACCAGACTTGAAGGGATTAATCCATATTGTGCTTTCGGTACCACGATATTGTCGAGACAATTTTGCTATCAATATATTATATTGATAATATCGTTACACCCCTAATTAGGGATGTCAACGATTAATCGATGATTAATCGATGATTCATGTGAAGTCCACTTCGCAGGGCACTTACGGTCGAATAAGACCACGCTTGAATGCTGCTGCCTGAACAAGAGACC
>NW_015558698.1:61496-94463 GCF_001515605.1 Sinocyclocheilus anshuiensis | reverse complement strand
TGGATAGTATGAACATTGGGACGCAGGGCAAGAAACCGTTTTTATGAATGAATCAGTGAATCATTGAATCAACCGATTTGTTCAAAAACGCAAAATTCATTCAGTAAGGAAACACCGCTGCAGAGTGTGTGTTGCTGCAGAGACGCACAACATGGCTTTGTTTGCAACCATTTTCGTTACCGAAATAGAGCAAAAAAGGCAATATTGTCTCTACAATTTAAGCCACTTAATATTTGTTGCCTTGACACGAAGAAAAGTCTGCCACTAACCATGCATGCCGAACAAACCGTTCATATAATCGCTCTAAACCCGTGTGTGTCCACGGAAGACTGCATATAATTCTATGATTAAATATCTATATTTGTTGCTTCACAGTGACAGTGTTCAGTAACAAATAACCTAATTTGACAAATGGCGAGATCGGTATTATAGCGATAAGTTATAGCCTACACTCAGTTACAGATACCTGAAGCAGCTGCTGTAACCTTTTATCAATGGTTGGCCAGTTGGTCAGAAGTTCGAGCCTCAAGCACTTCTTGACGGGAGTGAACGAGAGAATGGAATGTAGAGAACATCTGCGGTTCTAATAGAAATGATTTTAATGCGCATGAAAATTTAGTGATGATGCGTATAGTGCTTGGTAATAAAACATTCGGGGCTTCAGCCCCCTTAGCGCTGCCCCTGATCTCAAACATCTTGTGCTCAAACCTTGAACTGTAAGATGTATCCAGGCTGAACAATGAGTTCTCGGGTCGCCAGGATATTGTGCGACCCGTCTTGGTTCTTGTTGGGCCAATATAAGTGGAACGACGGGTTTCCACAGAAGCCGGCCGTACGGACAGCATTGGGATAGAAGCTCCAACTCTCTTCATGAGAGACGCCCTCTGGAGGAAGGAGAACATTAGTGCAGCTCTATAATATGGACAGTAGCTCATAGGGATGTAACGATATCAAAATCTCACGATACAACATTATTGTGATATGAAGTCCACGATACGATATTTTTTGCGATATTTAAAAAAGAAAAAAAAAGACAAATGAAGAATTGGGAAAAAATGAAAATTTTGTACATTTTAAAATTAAATTATTCTGCCTAATGCACTTTGAGAATTCAAAATTAAAAGCTCCAACCCATGTTCTTAAAACTTAAGTCAGAAAAAAGTCAGTGAATTGACTTGTAGCTGAACTTTAAAGAGGACTCAACCCTCTATTTATTTGTGATCTATTGTCTCAGTCTAAATTACATTCACACTGGTGTTTTAGGAAGCCAAACAAATTAGAACATATTATAATAATAACAACAACAATGACAGCAGAAGCCATAAAACAATTGCACTGTAAAATAAATGAAGAGCGGGCAAAAGCACGCACATCGATCTCAACTGGGTGCTCGACTGAGAAACAAGTGGAAAAATGTTTAAAATTAAAAAATTATTTTAAGTTATCAAAACATTTATTTAAAAAAAAAACTGTCGCATAGCGTATGTGACGTTTCGAGCACGCAGGCTCTTCATCAGACAAATGAACAACACTGATATCCCAATCTTTATAGGCCTACCTCCAGGTGATCAAAGGTCACATGACCGTACAATATTATCGTGATAATAATAATACCAAAACAATAACATATCAACCAAGGAGAAAAACATAGAAACAAAAATAAGAAATAAAAATAAATCAAAACATATAAAGCTATGCAAAATACACGAATATAACTCTTCAGTACATAGGCATTGAGGTAGTGAAGTGTCCGCGTCGCGGAGGTGATATCAACAAATTGCTTTTACAGCGCGAAGCCTTCCGGATTTATACACTAGACACATTGTCCCCTAGAGGATTAAATGAGGACTTTGATATTCGTCCATTTCTTTAAACACAAGATATCTATCTACATATAATAAACACTTTGTGGTTGTTGATTTGTATTTATATACCCAGGCAGGCATCAATTAATGTTATTAAATAATATATTGAGAATTATATTCGTGTATTTTGCATAGCTTTATATGTTTTGATTTATTTTTATTTCTTATTTTTGTTTCTATGTTTTTCTCCTTGGTTGATATGTTATTGTTTTGGTATTATTATTATCACGATAATATTGTACGGTCATGTGACCTTTGATCACCTGGAGGTAGGCCTATAAAGATTGGGATATCAGTGTTGTTCATTTGTCTGATGAAGAGCCTGCGTGCTCGAAACGTCACATACGCTATGCGACATTTGAAATAGATATTTTGAATTTGGACTGCATTTAAACCGCTAGCTGTCAGCAATTAATGCTGCACTTTTAAGCTTTTATTTTGAAGGAAAACTCCAGCTTCAGTCAAAACAGGCTTACAAAAACAAAAACGCGTCTCAATACAAATCTAGTGAAATGGCGTAATCACCTGGCGTGAAAATAAAGCAGAACTGGTGGCTTATGTGTTCCTAAACTCACAGCACATGCAATAAACGAGTTGACTGCATTCATTCAGTGTGAACGGAGCCGTTCTGAGACGTGGAAAACACCGGATCACGAGCTGATAGTCTGAACGAAGTGTGCGCTTCGCTTTGAAACACGCAGCAAAAACAGATTTGATGAAGCGATTAAGCCATACTGTGCTTTCGGTTTTAGTGCTTATGACAGATAGTGTGCCAAAGCATAATGGCCCAAAACAAATATATTTTAAAAACTTTTATTTTGCCTGGAAGACCTATCGTTTCATATCGTCATGTGACCATGATAATATTGAGACAGTTCTGCTATCGTGATATTGATAATATAGTTACATCCCTACTAGCTCAAGAATTTTTTTTCATGATTCCAGGATCATATTTCACTGCTCCAGACTTCAGGATATCTCAATGCCACTGTGAGTAACCCGTGACTCACCGTCATCAAAGGCGTCCAGGAGGGTGCTGGGGTTGATGTCAGAGCCTCCCACGAGGATGTTGTCTAAAGCCCACTGAGCGCGCTCCGCACTCGACCGGACCAGGCCCGACAGCAGCGAGAACGGCTGCCACCATCGCAGACGAGTGGCGTTGGTCAGCGCTGTCTCCGGCAGCACGATGTAATCTCTCCTCACAGACACGTACTTCAGATAGTCCATCTCATGGAGCAGCGTCCAAGACACACCTTACAGAGAGAACAACTCAATCAATGTATATGACTTGTGTCTTCATAAAAGGAAAGATGAGAATGATTTTGCATTTGTGTTATTATTAAAGAAGCATACCTCCATCAATAGAATAATCCAATAACACACCCTCTTTCCGACAGGTTGGACGATGGCACAGAGTAACGTTCTCCTCGCTGCCGATTTTAGCCCAGTACTCCACAAACCTGAAGGGCAGCACAGGCAAATGTTATTAATATGAGGGTACACACAGATTTGGGCAGCAGAGAAAAACATAAGCTAGGCTATATATATATAACGAATAAATAGGCCTATACGAGAAATATATTTTAACTTAAATAATAAATTAACAAAACAAAAGCAAAAACTGTGCAACAAGTAGTCTAGTGTGTTTCGGTTTATTTTTGTGGTGCGCGAAAGACGGCAGAAAGCAGCATCCAATTTTTCTTTATTTTACAAAAGCACAAAGATTTGTTTTTATTGTGAATGTACACAAATAAAAGCAAACCTTTTACAGTTTCGATTATCTGTATGACTAGGAGTAGGCCTAGTTGTTTCCATTGTTAGAAGGAAAACAATGCACGCACTCGCGCACACAGTTAAGCATCGCTAACTTGACAATGCAGCCTTTTCATTATTATAATAAAATACAGTCAGTCAAACATATGGAAAAATAGTGTGTTTCGGTTTATTTTTGTGGTGCGCGAAAGACGGCAGAAAGCAGCATCCAATTTTTCTTTATTTTACAAAAGCACAAAGATTTGTTTTTATTGTGAATGTACACAAATAAAAGCAAACCTTTTACAGTTTCGATTATCTGTATGACTAGGAGTAGGCCTAGTTGTTTCCATTGTTAGAAGGAAAACAATGCACGCACTCGCGCACACAGTTAAGCATCGCTAACTTGACAATGCAGCCTTTTCATTATTATAATAAAATACAGTCCATTAAACATATGGAAAAAACACACTGCTCTGTTTACATATGTAGTAAAATCTGTGCCGTTAAGCGTTATCACCATACCGCCGTGATGTTGTGTCAAACACATTTTGTTTTATGTGGATATTGGAACGCAAGTGAAGTACACAACCAGGTTTACATAATAGCCTAAATAATATTTTGGCATTCAAATTCATCACAAATACAGAAACATTTGTATTTGTGTCGAATGAAAGACCCAACGTTGGTTTCCGTTTTGTTTTAGCCTAAATTAATTAGTTTTGGCTGGTCCTTCTTATGTTTTTAATTCTTGTTATTTTCCGAATACTGTTAAATTGAAAGGATTTGTCGTGGAGTTTGTAAACATTTCGTGTCGGCATTAGGCCTATTTCTGAATGAAAAAATAAAATGAGACTTAGGCCTGTTTTTTTTTCTCACACGCAATTTTATTGTATACGTGTAAGTGTATTTTTTAACCATGCAGCAAACATTTGAAAATATTTTGATAAATTACTGAAAAAAATAAATAAATAAATAAATGACTTTTTAAACCATTTATCTGATTGTATTAATCGGTCAAAATTCTTACTGTCAGTTAACGGTTAACCAGTTAAAACGAGCATCCCTAAATTAGAATGATAAAGGCTTAGAATATGTACCCTCATGCATAGGAAGAAGCAAAACAATGCAATATCCTGTTTCTTCTGTTTAAATCATTACCTAATACAGCATTTAATAAAGAATGTGTCAAAAGAACATGTTCCTGCCTAACCAAAAACAAACCTTGAAATGTGTTCTGGGAACATTGATTTTATTGTTAGCTCGGCAGTTGGGATTAAACAGTTGAGGTGCTCAGCTACATTAAGGGTTAGGGTTCTCTCTGAGGCCTGCAGAATAAAGGTATGGTCACACTGCACTTTTTGTTCCATTGGCTTCCATTCATACGCATACGAATGCGTCAGACCGGAAACACAAACTCGTGCGAAAAGTTTTGCATTTTGCTGCATTCCAAAGTTCAAAAGCTTGGTGAACTCTGACCTGCGAATTCGCATCACGTGATACCATGTGACTAACAGCAGATCAATGCGTCACAGCGTGACCTCGTAACTGAATTAAAAGAACATAAATCTAAAACTGCAGTGCTGTAGGAAAGTGGAGTAGATTGTATATTTTTACATTTTAGTTGTATTATAATTTATGTTGAATTTAAGTTTTTAAAAAGACGCTGCACAGCGTGACGTCATATCATGTCCGTTGCAGCATGCTCAAAGTCTAGCGTGACCACGGCTTAAAGGCCTTTGATGTCTGTGAAACCGTGAAGGGTTTGACATACAGTATATGGTATGTGTGTTGCAGAACTTAGAAAGGAAAATGCTCTGTGCAGTTACTTCGCCCCACGCAGGTCCAGATCACTAGTGACCGCCTGTCTGGCCTCTGCACCATTGAAGTACAGTGCTGTTCCCTCCACCAGCACCCTGCAGTCAGTACAGGGGTATCCGCCTTCCAGCACCTGCCACTGCGGCCCGCGGGCCCCGTCCCAGTCAAAGCGCTCCTTCAGCGACGCCTGCTGGGGACACAAGGAAAGCCTGATGTTTGCGGAGCTCGCGTTCACATGTCTGTAGTGTTGTCGAAAGTACCGACCGCGATACCATTCGGTACTGAAGTTTTAAAAACGTCCATTTCCCGCTAAGATTTGAGAGCCGATTCTTAAACAGCGCTGAATGGTCATTGTGTTCACGCGCTCAACAGATACATCTGTGATTGGCTACAATGAGTATGTTTACATGGAAAACAATAATCCGATTTAAACACGATTAAGACAATACTCTGATTAAGAATCTATCATGTAATCAAGAGATTTTTGATTACCTTAATCCAGCTAAAATCATACACGAGGAAAACACAAATCGAATTAAAACGTGGATCATTCCTATTTTAGTCACATTATCGAAGTGCAGTATAGACCATAGACTGTATAAAAACATGGACGTAGTGTCCGTGACGTCACCCGTAGTTTTCTGAAGAGCGTTTTTGAAGATCAAAGTGGGCGGAGCCGGCTGTCGCCATCTTGGCGTCACTCCCGGATAATCGAAAATGGGCAAAGAGGCGGGAGCAGGTTGCTGAAACCACGCCCACCTAGCTCGACGGTGGTGACAGCAGCGGCAATCCGCCTGTCACTCAAGTGGCCACGCCCTTAATTATGCAGAACTTTAAGGCTTAATATAATTTAAACGGATGAGTTATAAAAAAATTCACCCCCCTCACAGTTGTCATGAAGGGCAAAATTAGCTATATAGACCAAAACCACTTTTTGTACCAGGCTGTAAATATATTTTTTTCTGCTGTAAAGTTGGGCATTTTAACATGGGGAGTCTATGGGACTGACTCCCTTTTGAAGCCAGCCTCTAGCGGCCAGTTGATGAATTACAGTTTTAGTCACTTCCGTGTTGGTTTCACGAGAGAGACCAGGAGGCTGTCGCTTGGTAAAGACATGTACACACCTTAAATCACACTATTACCGTCGTGTAGGACTTTTCACTGCTGTGGTAAAATGTTTGACGGCAAACAAAAGAGCATGGCATTAACAATGCTGTCGTCTGTTTGAACGTATAGCATGACAAATAATTAACTGCACTTATTTATTTGTTGCATTTATTTGCACTTATTTACTTATTGCACCTAACCCTAACCCTAAAATTAAAAGTGCAAAACCCAAAACTGCATATGGCATCATAACGAAGACAAACTATATGTTTATACGTGAAATTCTGGAGGGGGCGTCAGATGGGGTTGCATGGGGATGTAACGACGAGTGCCATTAATCGATGTACTATAACATGTAAAACAGGAAGATGAAAGGAATATTCTAAAAGCAACTCATGTAAATACATTAATCATAATATTGTCTTATTTAGAATATGGTAAATGATTAGATTACTGATGTCCATGTAAACATAGTCAATGACCATCGCTTCACGCTCTTCACTGAGCGGAGCGCTCACACAGAAACACACAGGAGTGTTTGAAAAAGGGTTGCCACCCGTCCCTTAAAATACAGAATCATCCCATATTTAGAGGTAAAATGGTGCGTCCCGTATCAAATCTATACGGGCCACGATTTGTCTCATATTTTACAAAGGCCAACACATATTTGAATAAACAAATAAGTATTTTGCACTGTTTATAATACTAATAACAATTATAATTAAATCAGTTTCATAAGAAGTATTAGAGAACCTCACTTGCGTGTGATTTTGGCGTCTTTTTTTCCACAGCGATGAAGTCTCCAGAACGCAGCATGCGCTAAACCTGCGCGGTTTAAAAGATCTAGAGCTCACATCTGCCCTTTGAACACAAGACTCTCCAGATGTAGAGCTGAACGGGAAAGTTATCAATGGGTCTGTCCTTTAACTAATGATGAACGCGCAGTTTGCAGAGAAGCATTTCAGTTGCTCACGGTGGACTGTCTGACTTAGGGATAGAATGAAACTCTGTCATCGTTTACACACCCACAAGTTGTTCCAACCTGTAATAATTTCTTTCTTCTGTTGAACATTAAAAGAAGATACTTTGAAGAACGTGGGTAACCAAACAGTTTCTGGTCCCCAATGATTCTGATAGTATTTTTCTCTACTATGGAAGTTACGGACCTGCAGCTGTTTAGTTGAGACGCATTCTTCAAAGTATTTTCTTTTGTGTTCAACAGAAGAAAGAACTTTATGCAGGTTTAGAACAACCTGGGTAAATTATGACAGAATTTTCATTTTTGGATGAACCATACCTTTAAAGTGACAGACACATTGTTGCTTCTAAAGGTATAGGCCTATTGTTTTATTCAAATTTGGATAGTCTGTTAATATAATATTCCATACATTATCAGAGCTTGGTAGACATAATTATTATATTTTTAGACATTATTAGACAGATGAATCAATAGATTATAATTAATGTTAGACCATATTTATTCATTTATCACTGATATTAGTCATAAATATATACATAATAAATATTCATATATGTCATATACAATTTGGCATTTTAAAAAGATAAAAAAATTCAAAATTATTTACATAAAAATGGGACAAATAATTACATAATGTAATCCTAATAGGGATGCACCGATACCACTTTTTCCAGTACTCGCCCGATACCGATACTTTTATTCTGAACAAATTCAGCTTGATAATGTTAGATAACTTTGATAGAAAGGTATGTAATAGATTACAATCAACCAAAAAATTAGACAGCTGTTAGTATGACAGTATTTACCCAACCATCAATACTTAGTCGGGCAACCCTGAGCCTCAGTGAAAGCCTGTCGGGTCACAGCGACAGTGCTGGTCCAGACAGTCTCCGTGACCTCCGCAGTGGTTTTCACAAGCAGGTCCGATGTAGAAGTTCTCCACCGCCCACTGCGTATCTGAATGCCTCTGATAGAAGCGGAAGCGCACCGCTCTGTGGAGGACACCAGAACATCCATCACTCACCTGAAGATTATAGAGAACTCTCTTCCCTACATGTGTGCCTGCAAAAATCACTTTTCAAAGTAAATAAAATGGAGAGTAAATGCACTTTACTTTGTGTCTGAAATGTGACCCTGGAGCACAAAACCAGTCATAAGGGTCAAGTTTTGGAAATTTAGATGTATGCATCATCAAAGCTAAGAGATACAACTATTTCAAAATCTAGATATTCTCTTGTAAATTAAAAAGTAATGCGTTACTTTACTAGTTACTTGAAAAACGTAATCTGATTACGTAACTCGCGTTACTTGTAATGCGTTACCCCCAACACTGATTATGACTGCTTTTGTGCTCCAGGGTCACAAATGTGGTTGAGTTTGTTGATTTAACTAGTACAAGGACAACTGATGACTTGACTTCTACTGCATGAAACTGTCGATGGTAAACCGAATCATGGTGTGTTTTTGCTGTTTGCGAACCTATGCTGACATGATGAATATGAGATAAAACTGGTTTATTCTACATGTACAAAGCAGTGTCTGCGAACTCTCACGTGTCTGCGAGACCGTCTGGTAGAGGATAAACCGCTCGCTTCCAGCCGTCGGCCGGGAAGAACACAGACGGCTGCGACACCAGTCCGGCACAGCGAGGATCTGCAGGTAAACACTGAGGAACCAGGTACTTCCAGGTCACACCGAAGTTCACGGAGTACTGAACATGAATCTGTCTCTCTGCAGGCTTCTCCGGCACACTGCAGCCAACTGCAATCTGACAAACAACACACATACTTATCCATCTGCATGCACAAATAATCACAGTTATGACTACAACCCGTCATAGAAACCGATGCCTAAACAAATGACTGATGGCTGGAGAGCATGCATGCATCAGTGAGAGTTTACCTTGAACTGCATGACCCAGCCTTTGGCAGGAATTATGTCATGTGTAACAGCATAAACTTCCTGTCCATCCGTGTTGCCACACACCATGACACCGTCTGGAGAGCTGCAGAAACGCTTCACGGAGCAATCTTCAGAAAACAGCCAGTGATCGCTCACTGAAATGAAAGAAATTCAGAAGAATATAGAAAAGAAGTGAGAGTAAGGATGAGTTACGGTTACAGTGATCCTCTGCCTTTGACTGACGGAGGTTTGCACTGCACATGTAAAACTAATTCAGAAAGACAAACATCCACATAGATATTTAATACAACGCAATAGTTTGATGGCTTGATCCAAAAAATCAAAATAAAAAAAAAAATCAAACATGCACTGTAAAATTAGATGAAATGAGAAATGTTGAAGGTATCTGAATAAATTTTAATTTGACTGTATGTGGCTAAACTGTGACTATTTCCATTGCTTTGGCACTAAATTTATTCAGCGAATGAATCTCTCAAATTACATTGAAATATAATCTAAATTAAAAAAATTAAATAGTATCAAAAACATTATATGTAGCTGAAAACCAACAGTGTTAGTATTTCAGTTTCATTGCCATCTGTATACAGTGCCCTCCACTAATATTGGCACGCTTGGTAAATATGAGCAAAGGTGGCTGTGAAAATAAATCTGGCCTATCATTGAAGTAAAAAAATTTAAAGTGGGGGGAAAATCTCGTTGTGAAATAAATGCTTTCTCTAGTTCATGTTGGCCACAATTATTGGCACCCAATTATTGCAACGTCCTTTTCCCAAGGTAACAGCTCTGAGTTTTCTCTTATAATGCCTGAAGAGTTTGGAGAACACCTGACAAGAGATCAGAGAGCATTCCTTCATCCAGATCCTCCAGATTCACAGCTTCTTCTCTTCAGTTCACTCCACTCATTCTCTACAGGGTTCAGGTCAGGGAACTGAGACAGCCATGGCAAAGCTTCGTTTTGTGCTCAGTGACACATTTTTGTGTTGATTTTGATGTTATTAAAGTAAAACAATGGAACATGGGGGGAAATCTCATTGTGAAATAAATGTTATTCTCTAGTTCACGTTGGCCACAATTATTGGCACTCAATTATTGCAATGTCCTTTTCCCAAGAGTTTTCTTCTATACTGACGGAGGAGTTTGGAGAACAGACCATTCCTTCATCCAGAATCTCTCCAGATCCTTCAGATTCACAGCTCCATGTTGGTGCTTCTCCTCTTCTGTTCACACCACTAATTTTCTACAGGGTTCAGGCCAGGGAACTGGACGGCCAAAGCTTGGTTTTGTTCTCAATGACACATTTTTTGTTTTGATTTTGATGTTTGTTTTGGATCATTGTCCTGTTGGAAGATCCAACCTCAGCTTCTAGCATGGACAGCCAGTTTTTGATTTTTTATCTGTTGGTATTTGGTAGAATCCATGATGCCATGCATCTGAACAAGACGTCCAGGACCTCCGGCAGAAAAACAGGCCCACAACATTAAAGATCCAGCAGTGTATTTAACCGTGGGCATGGGCTACTTTTTATCCCTGTTTGTACGAAACACATCTGGTGGGTTTGCTGCCAAAAAGCTCTTTTTTAGTTTCATCTGACCAGAGAAGCCCATCCCGTTTGGAGTTCCAGTCGTGTCTGACAACTGAATATAGACACACGTCCTCTTCCAGTCAGATTCGTAACATCTTTAGTTGATTGGAACCTCTTAATTATTGCCCTGATGGTGGAAATGATTTTCAATGCTTTAGCTCTTTTCTTACAGCCACTTTCTATTTTGTGAAGCTCAACAATCTTGTTCTGCACATCAGAACTATATTCTTTGGTTTTACTCATAAAACTTCTTTGTGTTCCTCATTATTATAATCCTGTGGAACAGGACGTTATGGCTGGACAATTTCATGCTCCTAGTCACCCTGGTGTGCTCAAGAATGTAAATATGAATGGGAATATACTTCAGAGATATTTTACTCATTGGAATTTCTAGGGGTGTCAACAATTGTGGATAACATGCACTGGAGAAAAACGTTTATTTCATCACGAGATTTTCCCCCCACTTTCAATTGTTTTACTTCAATGATAGGTTAGAATTTTGTGAATTTTTTGAATGAAAGATCAAAAGGATATTTCCTTCGCCTTCGCTCATATTTACTAAGGGTGCCAATATTAGTGGAGGGAACTGTAAAAAGGGAAACTTTTAATGATCCCTCATAAGGTGTGTGTTTATAAATCTCTCGTACTGATGGTCTCCGCGTGGAAGGAGACTGAGCTGCTGTAGTGTGTGTGTGTATCTGTAGACGTGATCTCGTACCGATGGTCTCCTCATGGATGACGGATGAGCCGCTGTGTCGTGTGTGTGTGCTGTCAGCCGGCGCTCTCTCATGGCTGGGCAGCGCCGCTCCTCCAAACGTGTCTGAGATCTGAGCGTGAGCATCTGAGCCGGAGATCAGCACATTATCCAGAGCCCAGTCGCTCCGATCGGCCCCGTCATGCTGCGGCTGCCACCAGCGGATCCGGACACCCACGGCTCGCGCAGCAGCGGGCAGCAGAACATTCACAAACCTACAGGAGAAAACGTTCATAGTTATAGTGTGAATGCACTGAACACTTCAACCAGAGGACCTTTAATTCATTACATTAAAAAAGTTTCCAACTTGACTGTTCTAACACGGAAAACACTAGAACAGTTCTGCCCTTCCCTCCTGCTACTCTGTGCTCAGAATAAAACAGCAGCATGCTGATTACTGTGCATTATACACTATTTTGAAACACAGTGTGAGAAACAGTGTAAGGAACAGTGCATGTAAGGATAAATATTTCAAGCAGTCCTACGCTGCACTGTTGTCTCATGACATTATTATGTTGCATGTTTAATTGAGTGAGAGGATTCCCCAGCATATGCTGGTTAGGTATGTTTTGAAGCATGGCAGCTTGTTTGAGATGGTTTAAGCTGGTCATGTGCTGGTCCTAAGCAACTTGCTCCTGCTCAAAACATACCTAACCAGCATATGCTGTTTTTTTCAACAGGGTCCAGTTACTCGGCATCTGCAGAGAGATGCGCTGTACGCATGCAGAGCTGGATAAAGTGCATGGAGCACAAGGTCGATCTGGGAATTGTAAGAATGGTTATTGGAGTGGTTCAAATCAAGAAGATCACAGTGCTAGCAGAGAGACTCACTCAGGCTTGCTGTACTGGTCGTAGAAGATCTCGGTCAGCAGATTCCAGCTGATCCCCGCGTTCACACTGAACTCCAGCAGAACGCCCTGATTACGGTTGCTGGGTGCGATCATACAGCCGTACATGAAGTAGAACTGGATGAATTCAGCACTGGTCAGATTCAAATCCACCGTCACCAGCTGACGAGAGCAGCTCTGGCCATTAGACAAACAACAGCAATGACACGTGATACTCTGATTCATTCAAAACTACCCTCATTTACACAAACAGCACTGTAGCAATACTGTCATTATCCTGAAACATTACTACAACAGACAGGTAGGTGGACAGAAAGCTAGACAGAGACAGATTTTGCTTCAACAAATGATTTTCATGGAAAGGTTTTGCTGAATAAACTCATGATATTTGAGATGGAGTTTGCTTAGAGGCAGTTGAGAGACAGCTAACTGCAGGAAGATTTCACGGTCTGATGAAATTAAAATTGAGCTTTTGTGCCTCATTCTTAAGCTCACATCGCAGTGAGAACAGCATCCCTACGGTGAAAGACAGCAGGGATGGGAAACTCATAAAGAGAGAATGAAAAATAGATGGGCCAACTATAAAAAAAGCCTTAGAGGAAAACAAGCTGCAATCCTAAGACTCCTGGGACACAATCTTCAGGAAAATAAGCTCTTTGCCAAAGGTCATCCTCAGTATTAACTCTGGGAGCTGGAATACTTATGAATTTGGTTTATTTTGACTTCATGATATTGTGATTTCATGCTGCAGTAGTGTAATTTAAAGACTGTGAATCACTGTGAATGTGAGCATCTCAAGAACTCCTCAGACTGAAACAGAGACTGAAGGACTGACGGTTTTACCCCGCTGAAGTGCAGTGCTGATCCTGAGGCCACGGCTCCACAGACGCTGCTGATCTTGCTGCCGGTCAGCAGGTGCCAGTGATTGAGCGCCGGAGCTCGACTGAAACTGTCCTTCAGCTGAGCGGGCAGAGAGACCAACGGCTCATTGCAGAACTCACCGCCCCACTCAGGGTCACATCTGAAAGACAAGAGCCGTGAGGAGCAGGAAATATTTACAGCAGGTATTACCTGGTGAAGGTGAGAGTGACTTACACACAAGAGCTCTGTCTGCAGTGGCCGCGGCCGGAGCACATCTCGGGACAGCCGTCACCGATGTACAGGTTATCCAGAGCCCACGTCTGCTGCTTATCAAATGGCGCCGGCTGGAACCAGCGGAAGCGCGTGGCTGTGGACCTGTGCATTTGCCACAAAAGACAACGAAAAACCTTTCAATTCTTAGAAGTCATTATACCATGGGCTGTTGAATGATTGATTCTGATTGGTTGATGGATATTCTAATGTGTGCAATTATTTTCCAGGAAACGAGCAGCTATGAAGTAGTTCCCGGTCTGTTGACCGCATTGCACTTCCAAATCACTTCGCCATATAATTTCAGTTATTTCAAAGGTTATTCACAGCCTACAATAGCAAAACAACCAAAAAGAACCAAAGACACTGAACACAGCAAACAAATATGACCAAAAAGGGTTAAAAATTACAATTTCCATGTTTTCCCAAGTAAATGACCTTTTATTATCCATGCAAAGCACACTTTCTTTATCCTGCTCTCGCTCTCTGCAAGCACATGCACCTTGTTGTCAGCCCTACCCTGCAAATGAATTTTTCAGTAGTATTGTTTGCAACTGAAAAGATAAATGACATTGCACAGTATGGAGGTGGTAACGTTGCTGTTCTTGAAGCAGATAAACTTACAGTTTCGCTATTAGTAGTGACGCTGCTGTCAAACACCATAGAGAGATGATATTAACTCTAAAATGATGCATTGAATTTAGAAGGGACGAGGCTTGGGACCAAAAGCGTAAGAAATGAGTACTATCTGAACAATGACTTGAGGAGTTGTAACAGTGGTATAAGTGGAATAATTGACTCCAGTCCTTTGAATTATTGAAAAATAATGCACACCTGAGGTGTAACAGCATTACCTCCTCTGCATTATTTTTCAATAATTTAATGCCTTGTCGTCAATTATTCCTTACTTGATTTACATGCTGGTGTCAAGTCAAGTCTCATGTCATACAGATTTTGTTAAAGCAGCTTTACAGTGATAAACGGGAAAATAGTGTGGGTGGGTGCTTACCTGGCATAGTGTGGTATGGGTAATGTAACTCTGCCCCACTTGTTGTAAGTATCTGACACCAGTAATCTCTGCAGTGTGTATGAAGAACAATCTGGATTTGTGGGTAAACAATCCTTGACCAGCGGCAGCCACGTGAGACCTAGATCCAAAGAGTACTCCAGCTCCACCACTGCGGACACATGAACAGCCGTCAGAGGAAAGCCCTTCTATTCATGACACAGACAGAAGCGCACGCTCATGTCAGGAGACGTACTGTAGCAGGAGGAGGTGACGGAGCAGGAGGCAGAGAAATCAAACTGGATGAAGGCATCTGGGCCCAGACTGATGTCGGTGGTGATGCCGTAACGCGTGTTTGACTTCTCGATGAAGGCGAAAGCTTCACCATCAGAGCCGCACACTGGCATCCGCGTGCCGCCGGGGTGCAGCAGCCAAGATCGTCCATTTGTGGAGGAAAAGTCGTCCTCCAGCGGCCCCCAACCGCTGGCACTGCCGCCCACAACCAACTGCACACACACACACCGATCACAGCAGAGCAACAGAGTTCACATATCCACTCTACATACAGATCCAAAACCAGCACAACAGCCAAAATGTACATGTTCACTGGCTGTATAAACAGTGCCTTGCAAAAATAGGTCGTAGAACTGTTGACACCAGTGGTCTCTACAATCAACTTAGCTCATGATGCTTTTGAGGAATGCAGCCTGAATTTCACTGGATTTAACTGTAACCGACCGGGTAAAATGTTAAAACCAAGTCGAAATGTAAAGCATCTTGGCTGACAACTTATGATTGGACCTCTAAGAACTCATCTTAGTGCCAGACGTAAATAGGGTTAGTGAGACGTGCAAAAGATACTGCAAGATAATCTGTTCCAGCAGAAACAGTACTAAAACTTTCAGTGGGACATTGATCCTAAACATGAATGGACAAATGAAGACTGGACTCAAACATGTCCCAGTGTGGCCCAGTCCAAAGCCTGTGGCATTCATGCAGCTAACCTGAACAACATGGATCAAATCTACTGATGAAATCTACCAAAATGGCAACTGAATGATATATGAAGCTAGTATGTACTTACCGTACCCAGTCATCACTACTAGATTATCATTTTGGGATATAAAACAGTTTCACAATAAAAATAACTGTTAACACTTCATTTTGATGGTCCACTTTAGACATTCTGCTACCTATAAGTAACTTTGTAAGAACATGTCAATTTATTCTACTAACCCTAACCTAACAGTCTACTAATACTCTAATGAGAGTTAGTTGACGTAGTTGCAAAGTTACTTCTAGTTTGTAGAATGTCTAAAGTAAACTATCAAAATAAAGTATAATCAAATAATGAGTTTCAGTAGAGTTAAAATATAGATATATACAGCGTATATAACAGCTTTAATAATGGAGTAAAAAGGGGAAAATTGCTTAATGGTTTTGAATTGCCTTTGCAAGGCACTGTTTTCAAAATGTTTATGACCGAATATTTAATACAGTGTTAATGAGTGTATTGCAGTAATGTCACGCGTGTCTTGGTGAAGCAGCTCTTTACTTTATCAATAACCCAGGGGCTGTGGAAGTGTCCGTTCTCAGACGGCTGCCACCAGCGCAGGCGTGTGGCTGAGGTTCGCGCTCGGAGAGGGATCTCCAGGGCCACCAGGTGAGCCTGGTTACTGCTGTTGCTGTAGAGGAACTCCTGCAGGAGAGCCCAGTTCAGACCTCCATCCACGGAGAACTGCAGGAGCACCGGCTGGGAGCGCGGGTCAGGAGCCGCTTTACCGCAGCCCAGCCTCAGGAAGAACTGGATAAACCTGAGCAGGACACACACATCTCCAACATTACTAATGACGTGAAAGGCATCTTTCACAGTGAACCATCTGGTGTGTTTGTGGAATACCTAGCGTTAGACAAATCCAGATCTAATGTCTCCAGCATTCGCAAACCGTCCTCACTGAAGAACAGGTGGTTCCCGCTGGTGGTGATGCCACACTTTCTGGAAGGCTTTCCTCCACTCATCAACTTGAAGTATTCAGACTCCAAAACCCCACCTATGTGACACAATCAATAAAATGGACAATTTTTATACACAGACAAATCCCAATGAATCTGCTCTAGTCAATCACCATGAAGATGCTTCCTGTTTACTGTACAGTTATGAGGAGCAGAATCAGAATGCCTTTCATGTCACTGCACAGCTGTACAACGAAAGCCAGTGCAACTCCTTTATGGTAAAAGTAACACACAACAAGCAGAATGCAAAACACAGAATAAAGAGTAACACACAACAATCAGCTCGACATAGCGGCAAAAACAGATAAATAAATAAGCAGTAGAAAGTATATTGCACAATCCTGTGTGTAATATGTATTGCACCAACAAGCTTTCATGAGAGCAGGGCTACGCAGTCCAACGCTGCAGAAAGAGAAAACATCAACTAAATGTCTTGTTGCTTCTTGTGTCAAAGTAGTTTCTTGTGATAAAAATCTTGGAAGAGCCAGTTGTTATTAATTTTCTCTGTTTAAGACACAACGTTCAGGTGACTGCTGAAGAGCATCCTAAGGTTCAAAACCACTGAGCACCACTCACATAATTTTCCTCATCCTCATCAATAGTGACATTCAAACACATTATAGGCTTGCGCATTATGCACAAGTAGAACTCCAAATAAAGTTTAATTATAATTTATATATCAGTAAGTCTCAAACGATATGTCAGTAGATATATTAGTAGATTTGAACTATACTTACTATGAAATGTATTTTAAATATATTACTTTTTTACTAGAACAGACATTTTCGGTGTGACTTAAGTGTGTCCAAACACTTTTTGCAGCCACTTTAATGTTTGAAATATGATGACTATGAAATATCATGTCAGATAACAGCATACTGTAAACATCTGTTTGCTTCTGTACCTTCGAAATCCTCCTTCAGGAAATCCAGGTTTGGCACGTCTGGAACGGAGCAGTCGGGACCAGAGTAACCCGGATCGCAGCTGCAGTGAGTGCCGCGCACACACACGCCGTGGCCGTTACACATGTTCTGGCACTGAGGGCCGATGTACACGCTGTCCAGGGCCCATGTGGGCGGAGCCGCGCCGCCTGAATAAAACCCCTGATACCAGCGGAACCGCACTGAGCTGAGAGCACAGAAACACCGTCACACACCCAACACACAGCAGTGAACCGTAAAAACACACAAGCGGCTCTCGCTGACCCTTACTTGGGGAAAATTTTTTTTTTTTTAATATATATGTATATATATTAGTGCTGTCGCACATACAAAATAAAAGTTTTTGTTTGCATAATATATGTGTGTGTGTTCTGTGTATATTTATTATGTATATATAAATACACACACATGCATGTATATATTTTGAAAATATTTACATGTATTTACACATCTATATTTATATTAATATAATTTATATATATTTTTTTATTATTTATTATTTTGGATGTGATTAATCGCGATTAATCATTTGACAGCACTAAAAAAAATTAAAAAATAAATTTTTAAACATCAACATCAAGAGCTGGAGGCTCAGCGGCTGAACATGCAGAATCCTGTTGAGTTTGGATGACAGAAGCTCGGCTGATTCTGCTTAAATCCAGAGGCACGAGCTGACTATGGTTTATATGCTTGAACATGGCGTGCTGATGTGAGGTGAACACTATGCAGATACTCACAGTCCTGCCCTCTGATAGGGGCAGTAGAATCCAGTGTTTCCTCCAGGATAAAACAGCCAGCTCCCCTCCTGAGGTCCTCCCTCAAAGCTGTCTAATATAACCGGCAAGCTATTGATGGTGTTGCCGTCTATGATCAGGTCATCAATCACCCACACCTCTTCCTTCTTCCCTGAGGGTTTGAAGAATGACAAGTGTAACAATTATAACAATGACGACTTTGTAAACAGTTACAGAGGAAACTGAGCATCATAAAATACCAGACTCAACGTGCCTTATTGCAAGGATACGTGCAACACATTAAAACAATATGTCTTCCAAAATCAGCTCAAAATATAAAACATGTTTGATTTCCAACTGGATGGAATCAGAGAATCGGTGTCTGTGACCATCATACACTATGCAATTTTCTATGAAATCTGTCAACTCAAATCTGCAGACTGGGTTTGACTTTCAACTACTAGCATT
The DNA here is from genome assembly GCF_001515605.1 of Sinocyclocheilus anshuiensis. Lineage (NCBI taxonomy): Eukaryota > Metazoa > Chordata > Actinopteri > Cypriniformes > Cyprinidae > Sinocyclocheilus > Sinocyclocheilus anshuiensis. Next base: position 75,542 of record NW_015558698.1, on the reverse strand, counting down.
GACTATGTATCCAGTCTGTAAATCGGTGCAAAAATCTGGGCAAATGTTGTGTAGTGTATGCCAGCCTTTATGCATTACAATTCTTCTCACAGAGCCAATTATCCTGTCATGGTTCTCACTTTCCAATAATGGAACAACACAAACTCGTCTCGTTATACTGGTGATGTATTTGTGGTTGAGTGAGGTAAGTTTGAATGACTGTGTTTTCTTACCACTGTTGTACGGCTGCCACAGTCTGAAGCGTGTAGAGTTGGTCTGTGCGCTGGGAGGCAAAGACATGTGAACAAACAGTGTGTCTGTGGAAGTGGGGAAATAAAACTCATCTATAAGCAGCCAGCTGATCCCTCCATTCACTGAATACTGCAGCAGCACGGAGTGAGAGCGCTCAGGTACACCTGCGAGTAAAACACACAGAAATACTGTGTTTACAACCAGTGCGTTCATTCCCATCAGCCCACAGAAGACAAGCAGGAAAGCTGGAGATAAAGCACGCTTCACGCCAGACTCACCCTTCGTTATGAACTTGAATGAGAACTGGATGTACATGGTGTTTGTGCAGTCTAGATCTGCTGAGACCAGCATGCGCAGTCCCTCCTGCAGGAACACACAAAAGAGAGAAAACTGATCTCTTTTCATTTACTCATAAAACTCCATTACAGAAAAGTTCTATGAAAGTTTATTATGCAGTCATACTTGCAAAACCAACATGTAATTACATGAAATGTTAACACTTTATTTCGATAGCCCACTTTAGACATTCTACTAACTATAACTTTGCAACTCTGTCAACTAGCTCTCTTTAGAGCATTATCAGACTGTTAGGTTTAGTAGAATAAGTTGTAATATGCTTGCAAAGTGACTTTAATAGTCAGTAGAATGTCCCTCAAAATAAAGTGTGAGCAGATATGAGGCAGACAGTCTACTAATGACTGCTAGTTGACAGAGTTGCAAAGATACTTATAGTTAGTAGAATGTCTAAAGCGGACTGTTTAAATAATGTGTTACTCATTAAATAAATGATGTTTTATTAACAAAGTTCAGGAGGAGCACGTTCAGATAATTAACCTAATTAACACAAAAGGAGCACAATCAGTAATCAACATAATTAACAAGATAAGAGGTGTGTATACACAGCAGATCTACGTCTGTTCCTTGACAGTTTTCCAGCATCCCTCCACCTCCCCATCTCCACCCTTACAACTAACCCTATCCTAACCTGTGGGGGGGGTACTCTGGGCTCGGAGCCAAATACACATAACCTTTACTCTGTTCGTGAAATGCTGGAAACTAGTGGTCCTTAACTGCTGTGACGATGGAGGATTCAATGCATAATGCAGTGCAGAAATTCTCCACTGGAAGATCCCAGCTGTTTGACTGCAATACTCACTCCTTTAAAGATGAGGGCCGTTCCTGATTTCAGAGGCTCTCCGCTCAGCGTGCCTCTCTCTGCGCCGTACACCTCCGGCCAGACATCAGCCCTCAGGTTCTCATTGAAATCTTCCTTCAGAACGGACGGCAAAGCAACAAACTCACACAGCTGTGATGCCAAAACTCAGAAGATTCCTTCGAGATTTTCCTATGAAGTTGTATAATGTTTTGTTTTGTTTATGAGTAAAACAAGGTCTGTGGTAAACATAAGTTCATGATACTTAGATGCTTTACTCTACAACGTAAATTGCCTGCAGGATCGCTGAGGAGCATGTGAGGAATATGAAGCTATCAGGAGCTAAAGCAGCTGGAGTCCACACTCACACACAGTGTCCGTTGTCACACAGTCCATGACCCGAGCACATCCACGGGCAGCCGGGCGTCAGCAGCACATTATCCAGCGCCCAGCCATCAGCTCCAGGAGCCAAGAGAGGCTGGATCCAGCGGAACCGTGTTCTGGGTGAACTACAGGATCGGGAACAACATTCAAACATACAAACTTACACAGCTGTGATGCCAAAACTCAGAAGATTCCTTCGAGATTTTCCTATGAAGTTGTATAATGTTTTTTTTTGTTTATGAGTAAAACAAGGTCTGTGGTAAACATAAGTTCATGATACTTAGATGCTTTACTCTACAACGTAAACTACACACACCTATACTAAAAACAGAAATTTGGAAGCAGTTATGTCCGTTTTTTCAATAAGTTTGGAGTGTGTGTGCAATTTATGTTTACAACAAAGTCTCATCAAGTTATGTTTACTACACACCTTATTTCACACTTGAACTGAAAAATGCCATTAAAACCATAGAACATTCTTGATGAAACCCATGCTGAATTATTGTCAGGATTTAATAAAGACACGCAGTGAAACATTAGCGATGAAAAGGTGTGGACGCAGTTATTTTTGCGCCTGGCCTTATTGAATATGCATTTGTATGAGTTTCCCTTTAGGGAGGAGAGTATTAAAATTAATCATGCAACGTGATTTACTGACATTTGCACTCGTCAAATTCCTGGTATTTGTGCCTTTATTTAACACCCAAAAAAAGCATGTCTTAAAGCAGGCGGTAATTTGTGCTGCTCTTGGTAGATCGAGCTGGTTATTATGGAAATTATCTGCTGCATCTGTGTTCTATAATGTGCACATTGTTAGTAAATCACCCACAGAATTTCCCTCCCATCTGCGCTTTTATGGAACTGCGCTCTAACGCTAATTTGCCGTTTAGTAAATCTGGCCCTTAGTGTGAGACTATGCATGTATAAATCATCTGAGACACAGTCACAGGATCCTCTGTGTGAAGAGTCGGAGCGGGTCCTACATGGCAGCGCTGGGCAGGTAGACGGTGACTCTCCTCCACTGCAGGAACTGTGGAGCGCTGAACACGGACCGCTGCATGTATCCGGAGCAGCCGATGGCCGGAGGCACACACTCGGGCGTGATGAGCGTCCAGTGTCTCCCGCAGTCTGTGGAGAACTCCAGTTTACACAAGTGCCTACAACTTTTAACAGCACTGTAGCTTTGCAGGAGGTTTCTTGAAGCGTCTCGGAGACACAGTTCTTCTGGATTGAGTCTGTCTCAGTTTGTTCTGTTTCTTCATGTGACTCCAGACAGACTGATGATGATCAAATCACATCTCTGTGTGCAGCACTAACATATATCTCACTGCATTATTACAGTTAATGGCCAAATGAATGTTTGGAAATGTAAACTGATATTTCCTGCTGATACACTACAGCAAAAGATAGAAATGAGTAACTGACTTAGCTGGTGAAAATTCTAGTGTTCTAATCATTTTGGCCACCGCTGTAAATACAAATACAAACTGCCCCTTAATGAAGCCTGAGCAACTTAGTATTGTGCCACCCTTTGTACACAGTCAATTTACGTTATCTAAATTCTGAATTTAAATACATTATTGTGTACACGCATCTGATAAACATGTTCAAAGGAGCCAATTCAGACTCCTTCGACATCACACACATCATAAAATGTTGTAGCAACATATTGCAGATGAGCAAACAGCTCATTTTCCAGATGAAAATGCACATATAAATGTTTGTGATGAACATGAGGTTATGGGTGTGTTGGCGATTAACTCACTGTCCATGACCTCAGAGTTGAAGTTCAGCACTGAGTCTGGGCTCAGACAGTCTGCTGTCACCTCTCCACCTACGACTCGATACCAGTTGTGTCTCAATGGAGACGTGCCATCAAACGTGTCGAAGAACCCACTCCTAGCGCTGTCATTCATTCCGATCAGAACGTTATCCAGACCCCACTGGGCCGAGTGTTTACCTGAGAAAGAGGAACACATGTCTCCTGTCAGGCACTGCATCACAACACCTTCAGTAAGTTCATCACATGACGCTGGTCTGTTCTCACCCTGCTGCGGCTGCCACCAGCGGAACACAGTGTGAGGCGTCTTAGCCGCGGGCGGGAGCTCGATCGTCACCACCTGAGGCTCCAGGAACGAGCCAAAGTCCAGCTCTCGTAGGGGCTGCCACTGAACACCATTGTTTATGGAAAACTGGACAATCACACCTGTCAAACATAAGCAAGGAATAATTGCTGAATTACTGAGAAAATGAGAAAAAGGCACAAGCTGCAGTATTTTTGGTACATGATCGTCTCATCCAGCTGCTCAAGCTGATGTGATTTACATAGACATCAAAGGACATAAAAAGGATGACAATATTCCAGTCCAGTCCATGTGACCTACACTGTAAAAAATGATTGTGATTTTAACGGTAAAAGACTAAAAATGCTACAGTAAAAACCTATTAATTGGTTAACGGTAAGTTCCCTTACTATATACATATTATATATTTTTTGTTGTTGAAATAACTGTTTCTTCTTAGTTTTTTCGGTCCTACTTTATGTACTAGCAAGGTGTACCTAATAAAGTGGCCAGTGAGTGTGTATTAGTATTTTCTTTCTCACCTTGTGGAAAAACTATTTGTGATGAGCTTTGGTTCATCATGTGACTTTCTCACCACCACCTGCTTTTAGTGGTTATCAGTGTACTACAAACGTACTAAACAGATTTCAGTACTTTAATAGGTTGGTACAGTATATTAACGGAACAGGAGATTCGCATCATGGATGTGCAGCCGACAAATCTGCAGCAACTGCGTGATGCTATCATGTCAATATGGACCAAAATCTCTGAGGAATGTTTCCAACACCTTGTTGAATCTGTGCCACGAAGAATTAAGGCAGTTCTGAAGGAAAAAAAGGGGGTCCAACCCTGTACTAGCAAGGTGTACCTAATAAAGTGGCCAGTGAGTGTGTATTAGTATTTTCTTTCTCACCTTGTGGAAAAACTATTTGTGATGAGCTTTGGTTCATCATGTGACTTTCTCACCACCACCTGCTTTTAGTGGTTATCAGTGTACTACAAACGTACTAAACAGATTTCAGTACTTTAATAGGTTGGTACAGTATATTAACATTATATCAGTTAATGAAATTAAGTTTCATTTGAAACTTATGAAGCTGAATCCGTAAAACCTAAAATGTTGCTACCGTATTTTTTACAGTAAAATTCTGGCTGCCAGTTTTTTACTGTAAATTTTACAGTAGATTTTTTTTTCAATGTACTGCAGATCAGCAGTTACTGAAGTCCACAACATTCACCTTCGTTTCGGGAGCGGGGACGAGTGCAGGTGGAGCCCATGTTTTTCCCTCCGATACGAATGTAGAACTGAACCAAACTGTACGGAAGAAGAAAACAGAAGACAACAGAGTGTTCTATATGAGTTAGGGAGAAAACAAACACAAGCAGTGAACTTGTAACACACGGTTGGTGTCACGTGAATGTCTAAAGCTTCACTGTTTGCGAGAGTCCAGCAGTGTCGTGGCACTGACCGGGTGTGGGTGGTGTCCAGCGGCGTGGTGCGAGCCTCTCGTCTGCCCAGGCTGCTGAAGTACAGAGCATTCCCTTCGCTGATGCTCCCGCAGCCGTCACCGATCTGTCCTCCGCTCAGGCTCTGCCACAGCGGGCTCAGCTTCCCCTCGAAATCCTCCACCAGTTCAGTGGGACTCGGAGCAGACGGGACACAGCTGGACTGGTCCACCTCCACTGACCGCCGCAAACACAAACATAACCAAACATACATGAACATGAAAACAATCTATAACATCACATATAGTGGTGCCCAGTGTTGGGGGGGATGCATTACAAGTAACGCGAGTTATGTAATCAGATTACTTTTTTCAAATAACTAGTAAAGTAACATATTACGTTTTAATTTAGAAGGAAATATCTGAGCTACTTTTTCAAATAAGTAGCATAGTTACTTTGTTTCCATGTGTTGAGTGACAGCTCTGGTGTTGCCGTGGTGACAGAAATCAGGAGTAAGTGCAAAGTGTTGTGTGTGAACATGATCTTACTGTAGTTCTAGACTAAATATCAACATGTGTTTACTCATCTCACTGCACACAAACACATTCAGTGTTCCTCACAATCAATAAAAACAGTCAAATGCAAACTCAGAATATTATACAAAGCTGCAATAATTAAATATGTTAAATAAGACAATATCATTTATGTATTTAATCCCATTTTATTAAACAATGTCATTGCTCTTGACATTCGAAGATCCAATTCAACCATACTAATAAGCAAAAATGACACAAAATGAAAATTATTTTTGTTATTGCAGAATAATATTGAACTTTCTTCATATTTCGTCATATTCTGTATGCAATTTGTTTGAGCTGGGCCCTCTGAATTTACATTTTCTTCAGCCCGAGGTGTATTCATTTCACTTTTGGTGTGAAAGGGCTTTTACATTTGCCAAAATTAGACCTTTTTTATATTAAAAACAAACAAGCAAGCCCTGCCCAGATTTAAAAAGTAACTCAAAAGTAACATAACACATTTTTTCTATAAAAAGTAACTAAGTAACGTAATTAGTTACTTTTTTAGGGAGTAATGCAATATTGTAATGCATTACTTTTAAAAGTATCTTTCCCCAACACTGGTGGTGCCTCACCAAAATAGAGACAAAGAGACATTCAACATGTGAGTGTTACCTGTGTATCCCATATCGCAGAAGCAGACGCCTGAGATGCAGTCTCCGTGACCGCCTCAGTGATTGGGACAGGGCTCAGAGATGTAGACGCCATCCAGCGCAAACGCAGGGGCGTCCCGATAGACACTGGTCTCCTGGAACCAGCGGAAGCGCGTCTTGCTGAAAATTACACGGGAATATAGAGATCACACGCATGAGCTCACCAAAACTAGGCTATAATCATTATCATAATCATTACCTTGAGAAAAAAGGTAAAACTTTACAATACGGCTGCACAAATGTGCATTAGTTCATGCTTAACTAATGCACAGATAATCACGAGTTAATGTATAACTCATGAATAACTAAACCATTTATTAATGATTCCTACATCAGCAACTAATGAATATTCTATATGATTAATAGATTAAGTAATAAATAAAATGTTATTAGTTAAATTTGTCATAATGTATTAGTTCCCTAATAACATATTATATTAACTAATGAATTCACATGTTAATTAGCACAGTGGTCAAAGCTATGTACTTAAACTTCCAGTTGTCTGCTTTAACTAATCATTAGCTAATGATTTGCAAAGGTATCATTATGTTATGACTTTACTTGTTGAGGCACACAACTATTAACTAATGAAGTAATATGTCATTGTGGGTTATGGATTTTGAATTAGTTAGTTAGTCATGTGCCTCAACAAGTATAGTCATAACATAATTATATCTTTGCAAATCATTAGCTAATGATTAATTAAAGCAGACACCTGACAGTTGAAATGCATGGTTTCGACCCATTGTGGTGGTAATTAACATATGAATGTACACTATTGGTTATTATAATTATGTTATTAGGGAATTAACACATTATGACACATTTGACTAATAACAATTTATTGATTATTTAATCTATGAATCATATAGAATTTTCCTCTGTTGCTGATGCAGTAATTATTAATAAATGGTTTAGTTCTTCATGAGTTACACATTAATTCATGATTATCTGTGCATTAGTTAAGCATGAATTAATGCATATTACTGCCACCGTATTGTAATGTGTTACCAAAAAAATCAACCCCTGGGATATTTGCCTGCGGCATAAAGAAATGCCTATAAAGCATTTCGAAAATCTTACGAAAAATATTTTAAATAACTGTTCTTTAGAAATATCCCCATGTCGCTGACAGTATGAATCCACGTTCGGACCCTGTTCTCAGAACAATCCCAGGGTCCAGTTACCTGGCGGCTACGATCCGTGGCAATACGACGGTGACTCTGGTCCAGCGCTCGTAGTCTCCCGTGTGGTACACAGTGGGCTCTCTGAGTTCACGTCTGCTGCCCTCGCAGCTCGCGGCCCCAGGGGATGCTGGGTAACAGCCCTCCCGCACCAGAGCCCATGTGCGGCCCGCGTCATGAGAGTACTGGAGCAGCACGGGTGCAGACGCACTGAAGACCGACTCACAGCCGATGTTCAGCTGAAGGAGAAACAGAACAACGTTACTGCGCTGTCTACACTGTAGAAATATGAAAAAAATGATGTGCCAATCAAGTAAAATAAAAAGAATATGTTTATAATTGGGTGTGTAGATTCAGTGAATAGAGAAACATACAAAAAGCAAAGGCAAAAAATCTGCACACCAAACGAAAGGCAAAGTTCAAGGTCCTTTGAACAAAAATGTATTCCTGAAGATTTACATGAAGGTGACAACAAAAACTAGAGTGCACAAACAATAAAGTGACTGTGCATTTAGATTGTTTTTTTTGCACCCTCAGATTCCAGATTTTCAAATAGTTGTATCTCAGCTCATCTCAGTTTAAAAAAATTGACCCTTATGAGCCTTATGTGGTCCAGGGTCACATATATCAGATGGTTCGATAAAATAACTAGCTGCAGTATTGAAATCATTGTTATGGCCGGGTCACACAGAATGTGTTATTATATTCCACTGCACTGCTCTTTGAAAAGATGCTCAGCTTTTAAAAACGCATCTCAGGAACCCTGAGTTCATTTCTACTTCCATTCTGCACACTTGTTATAAACAGCAGAACTTGTTCTGCATGAATGTATCCTTAGTTTAAATAGGCCTTTTCTTTTGCCAGCTGTGTTTATTGCATTAAAGAGCTGGGGTTGGGCGTTGCGTAATGCCTGCTCATTATCTTTCAAACGACTCCAGGCAAAAAAAAATAAACAGAGAAAGAATTGTTTGGATGTATTACATGTAGTTTGATCCTGGAATTCCTCATTTTTAATAAAGTAAAAATCTTAAACAAACAGAGCATTATTGACTGAGTTGTTCTGCGCTGTTCTCACCGTGGTTTGGTGAAGTCAGTGAAGTACATCTCTGCCCAACAAATCATCCCCGCTCGCCTTGAGCCGTCACATACATCTGACCCTGAGCCGCCCATGAAGGGCTCACAGTCAGCGTCTCAAACCGCGTTCAGCACACACTGATCATCCACCGTAAGAATCAATCTGACAAAGAACATAAAAGTGGAATGCATCACATAAAACACTAAATGATTCCATATTAATTAGCTAAAACCTCACATAAACGCTTCACTGTTACTAGCACCACTGTAATTTGATCTAGCATATCTAACTATTTGTGCTCCATCATAAATATTTTTCAACCAATAGCATTGAAATTATTGAGATGGAAGCACCAGACTAAAGCACTACATATTCACAAACATTCATGTTTCTCTTAGCACTATAGGGATTCTCTAAAGGGTTCAAAATAATGATAAATACTAAATTATGTTTTAATGAATATGTAAAATAAAAATGTAAATTAAAATATACATTTAATGTGATGATAAAATGCAAAATGAAGTTGAAATTAGTGCCGTCAAACGATTAATCGCGATTAATCGCATACAAAATAAAAGTTATTTTGAAAAAGTTTGAAAATGCGAATCGGTCGCTCCAGTAAGTGACAGTGACTGACCTGCAGTGACCGTGGTCGCACCATCCGTGTCCACGGCACATCTGAGGACACTGCTGCCCAATGTAAACGTCATCCAGAGCCCACTCGTCCTGCTCCTGATAGTGATTCTGGATCCATCGGAAGCGTGTCGCACTCGACCTACAGCCAGAAAACAGCATGAAACCAGAGTGAGACGAGAAAACACTGCAAATGCATAGCAGTCGATGAAGATGCATGAACACTGCTCAAATATGACCATTTCCACCCTACAATCAGAAATACTGCTGCAAATATGAGCAAAACAGGTCGTGAGAAAATGCCTTTGGTGTTTATCCTCTTGACACATTTGCCATGTATTGTTTGTAATATAATATGACTATAAGACTTTAAACATCGCTTTATGGAAGTAGTTTTCTAGTTATAAAAGGAGTCAAATGTATACATATTCACTTTTAAAAATGTCACATTTAATAATCAGATGTCTTGCTCCTGTAGCACAGGAGAGTCCAGTGCACTGCAGTCGGTGAATCTGTGTGCAGCGTTTGTGTCTCACCAGGTTTTGTACGGCAGTGGAAGCGTGATGCGTCTCCAGTCTGTGAACTCAGACGGATGGTAGACGCTGGACGCAGTGAACTCAGAGCAGCTCGGCATACCGGGGAGACAGGCCTGTTACCCACAAACCACCAGAAACAGCAGTTAACCTCACAGTGGAGACCAGAGGAATCACAGCACAAGGAATCATCTACTGTATAATCTGACAACATGTGCAGTGCTTTAGATTGCTTCTACAATCCTTACAAGAAGTGCGGAAGGTTCTGAGTGAAGACCCAGAGGCAGTATCAGATGGTGATACTGTCAGTACTTGAATGTATACCGTGGTACTCAATCATTAGCATGGTATTTACATCATAATCCAAAAACATGGTCACACTATGGTGCATTTAGGTACTTTTCTCTTGGTGAAAACAAGAAGCATTAGTGAATATTTTTGGTTTTCTCACCTCTTTGACGAGATGCCAAGTCAAGCCGTGATTGGTGGAGAACTCCAGCCGGACCTGAGTGTCGATGTGAGGAGAAGGGTCGCGTCCGCAGCCCATGACCAGCGAGAACTGGATCATGTAGGACGCGCCGATCTGCATGGATTGTGTTTCCACATAGCGGATACTGGAGGACGAACCGTGATCGCCTGAAAAACTGAGCAAATATTTACATCATTGTGGTTTACACTTTCATTTCAGACGGAGCCCGAAGGGAAATGCTGATGCTGTTTGGATTTCAATGCATTATTAATTGCAGAAATATTCGGTTTGCTTTTCCATTGAATACAAAAGCAATTTTCTGTCTCTTTGCTGGTATGGCAAATGGTGATGAACTTCGGGATCTGAAACAAAGCTATTTTTGTGCTTTTTTGTTCTTGGAGAGCTGGTGTCAAGTGAGACTGTAGTTGGGTGGGTTGTGACGTCTGAGCTCATGAATAGTAATTAGAAATGTTTTATTGTACATTAAAAGGTCATTCAGTTCCATTAGAGTAGCTTTTATAGTATGGATTAGATGTTCTCCAAATTCTTAAATCCCAGAAAAATCATGAAAGGAGTGAAGCACAAATGCAGTGATGTTCAACCGATCAATCGGTTAGGGTCTTTTACCTGATGTTCATATGGTTAACTTCGGTTAAGCATCATAAATATAAAGCGTCATAAAGTGACTTTCTAGCAGCTCCCTGTTTAAGCTCAAAAATCTCATCACGTCACTTCCAACCACTGTAAGGACAGACATCATGATATAGTTCTTCTGTCTCTGTACTGAGATGTCAGTAATGCCTATATTTCACATTGATGCTTCAATGGCTGCTGATTGAAGTCTTAACTAATAATGAATGGTACTGTGGTGAAGATGAGGCAGGTACCTGAGGGTCCAGTCGTGTTGGCAGTACGGCTGCACGTTCCCCAGATAGAAGCCCAGGCTCTGAGTCACGTCTAACACGTTACTGAAGTCCAGGCTGATGATGTTGAAGAGGATGGAGGTCATGCTGATCTCATCCAGAGCCCAGACGTCCTGCCCGTGGCCCGAATGGTACGGCTGCCACCAGCGGAACTGGACCCCGAATTTACGGGCCCCAGGAGGAAGCTCCACAGAAACGATCCTAGAAAGAGTCAATTCAGTAACCATCAAAAATAGCAGACGAGCTGATCACACAACATACTGTATATTAAAGGGGTCATATGACGACGCTACACATTATTGTCCACATACTGTACATTATTGTTGCTCCTCTCTGCCCTGCCTTTCTGAAACGCATCGATTTTTACAAAGCTCATCGTTTGAAAAGCGAGGTGTGCTCTGATTGGCCAGCTATCCAGTGCGTTGTGATTGGGTGAATACCTCAAGCATGTGACGAAATGTTACGCCCCTTACCATATTTGGAAACACACAGTGTCTCCATGACAACAATACTTCAGTGAGAATAAAAGGTACGCCTTCTTTCTTTGCGTAAACATTTGGGCACACAGTGATGTAGATATGTGGGAGCATGTTTAAATGAGGCGTTTTAGGAAGGCGTGAATGAGTCTTAACTTTTAGAAAGAATATCTCTTTGGGTTTGAGACTTTAATCTTTGTGAATTTACCAATCTTATATTTGCACAAACAGCTTGTAACACTCCAAAGACAAAGGGAAAACTTGCCATGCTGCTCCACATGACTTGAAATGACTAAATGTAAATGTAAATCCCATCATCTGGCCCCTTTAACTTATGTGCTTGCTGCAGAAGTCAGATATGCCATGCCGCTCCACATGACCGCAGTAAAGTCCAGCAGTGGTGTGTGTGTTCAGGACGGTGTACCTGGGCTCATGGAAGCCCTGATAAGCGTAATGCTGCAGCAGCGTCCAGGTGATGCCGTTATCTGAGGAGTAATGCAGCAGCACTCCTTCACCCGGCTGGTCTGGAGCGGGACAGGAGCTCGACGTGCTGCGACTGCCCAGCCTCAGCGTGAACTGAAGATACCTGCAGGAGAGAAAGAAACATGACCTGGGGCTTGTATTGAAGTAATGCTATCAGAGGAGTCAAGATGACACGAATATATGAAAAATAGTACCTTTCTGACTGAAGTGATAAATAAAAGTGATAAAAATGAAAGAATCACGATCTTTACACTTCTAATATCAAAAGGCCCCAATAAAATGCAAATGTCTGAGTCAAACGGTCAGCCGAACCAATGGCACATATATGTGTGCATGTTTATGTGATTTAGGAGGACACACATTTGTATAATGACATGGGTATTATACTGATATAACAACATAAACGTGTTTTATGAGGACATTTCCTGAGTCCTCATAATTAAAATAGCACTAAAAGTATACTAAAGAATGTTCTATTAAGAATGTAAAAATGCCTGTAGCTTTGTGTGAGAGGTTTAGGGCTAGGGGACTGAAAATACAGTATGTACAGTAAAAAACACCATTACGCCTATGGAGAGTCCCCATACAACATAAAAACATGTGTGTGTGTGTGTGTGTACCTGGCTTGTGAACTGTCCAGGGGGGTCGTAACAATGTGTCTTCTACTGTCCCTGTTGAAGACCAGGGCTTTTCCGCTGGCCAAAACCCCACAGGCGAAGCTGACCTCTGCCCCCCGCAGTGAGGAGAAGCTGTGATAGGACGACAGCCTCACGCTGGAGAAACTCTCGGACAGAAACGCAGGGAAGGTCTGAGATGCCAGCTCACACGCCGGACCGCTGAAACCATGGTCACACCTAAAGAAATATGAAAAAAAAAAAAAAAACATTTTCCAGAACCAGTAAGATGTTGCTGTTTTCACAGTGTAAAGAGTGTTTTGCTGCAGTTCTGACTTAAAGACGTTCATACTTGCAGCCCGTGCGTGAACAGTGTCCTCTACCGGAGCAGAAACGCAAACAGGACGGACCGATATACACTGGAACAACAACAACCATATAATCATCATCGTCCCTGATCATGATTTATTGGCTCAAAATCACTGTCTAATCTGCTGATCACGCTCCATGGGTTTGACTATAATGTGTCGACATCTATCAGTAAATATGACCTGTATGTCTTACCATTGTCAATCGCCCACATGTTGCTGCTTCCCACAGCGGTCTGTCTCCAGCGGAAGCGAGTGCTGTCTGTGAGCGCGGAGTTGGGCAGAGGAATCGTGATCCTCGTCCAACTACAGGAACACAGAGAATAAACCACACTGTTAACAGAACAGACAACACGGATTTATGAAAGCGTCCGACAGATGCAGTGACTGACCCGCTGTAGTTCTCTGAGGAGTAGATGCTGCTGTGAGGCAGATGTGATCCGGCACACAGTTCAGGAAGACACTCTGTGTGCAGGAGAGACCAGGAGCGACCATGATTGGTTGAGAACTCCAGTTTGACACTGTGAGATTCACATATGCAGGAACAGAAAAAGAGGAGACAACAATATTTAATTCACTTATTTTAAAAAGTACATGTTCTTAAACTCCTGGGATATTGATCTAAAGTTGCAGAAGGGGTTGTTAATGAGTTTCAGCTGCTTTGGTGTTAATGAAATTAGCAACAGGTGCACTCCAAAAATGAAAATTAGTCCATGTTTTTACTCACCCTCAAAGCATCCTAGGTGTATATGACTTTCTTCTTTCAGATGAATCCAATCG
>NW_015558698.1:36445-61050 GCF_001515605.1 Sinocyclocheilus anshuiensis | reverse complement strand
GTTTCAGCTGCTTTGGTGTTAATGAAATTAACCACAGGTGCACTAGATGGGCAACAATGAGATGACCCCCAAAACAGGAATGGTTTTACAGGTGGAGACATTTTTTTCCCTATTCATCTTTTCTGACTGTTTTTCCACTAGTTTTGCATTTGGCTAGGGTCAGTGTCACTACTTTTAGCATGAGGTGATACCTGGACCCTACAGAGGTTGCACAGGCAGTCCAACTCCTCCAGGATGGCACATCAATACGTGCCATTGCCAGAAGGTTTGCTGTGTCTCCCAGCACAGTCTCAAGAGCATGGAGGAGATTCCAGGAGGCAGGCAGTTACTCTAGGAGAACTGGACAGGGCCGTAGAAGGCCCTTAACCCATCAGCAGGACCGGTATCTGCTCCTTTGTGCAAGGAGGAACAGGATGAGCACTGCCAGAGCCCTACAAAATGACCTCCAGCAGGCCACTGGTGTGAATGCCTCTGACCAAACAATCAGAAACAGACTTAATGAGGGTGGCCTGAGGTCCCGACGTCCTCTAGTGGGCCCTGTGCCCGGCACCGTGGAGCTCGACTGGCATTTGCCATTGAACACCAGAATTGGCAGGTCCGTCACTGGCGCCCTGTGCTTTTCACAGAGAGCAGGTTCATCCTGAGCACATGTGACAGACATGAAAGGGTCTGGAGAAGCCGTGGAGAAGGTTATGCTGCCTGTAACATCGTTCAACATGACCGGTTTGGTGGTAGGTCAGTGATGGTCTGGGGAGGCATATCCATGGAAGAACGCACAGACCTCTGCAGGCTAGACAATGGCACCCTGACTGCCATTAGGAAGACCCTACACTGGTGCAGTGGGTCCTGGGTTCCTCCTGGTGCACGACAATGCCCGGCCTCATGTGGCGAGAGTATGCAGGCAGTTCCTGGAGGATGAAGGAATTGATACCATTGAATGGCCCTACATGCTCGCCTGACCTAAATCCAATAGAACACCTCTGGGACATTATGTTTCGGTCCAGGTTGCACCTCAGACTGTCCAGGAGCTCAGTGATGCCTGGTCCAGATCTGGGAGGAAATACCCCAGGACACCATCCGTCATCTCATTAGGAGCATGTCCTGACATTATCAGGCATGCATACAAGCACGTGGGGGCCATACAAACTACTGAGTACCATTTTGAGTTGCTGCAATTAAATTTCAGCAAAATGGACTAGCCTGCTGCATCATTTTTTCACTTTGATTTTTGGGGTGTCTTTGAATTCAGCCCTCTGTAAGTTGATAATTTTCATTTCCATCAAATGATGTGGCATCCTTTCATTCCTAACACATTACCCAGTCCATATTAGCATAGATCCAGCATGATATTTTTCCCCATTGAGATCTGATGTGTTTTCAAAGTGTTCCTTTCATTTTTTGAGCAGTCTACTATTACCGCTGCAAACAAACACAAACTACAATTTCCACCATTCCTGCTGTTCTTGTGGCAATAGAAAGTCTATTCTATTCTATTCTATTGACATCATTTGACTTTCCCAAATATAATTGCAAACACAAAAGATGATGTTTTAAAAGATAGCTCAGTGTTGTTTTGTCCACTGTTGTTTGGACCCCAGTGTTCTTCAAAATGTCTTATTTTATGAGCAGCAGAAGAAAGAAGCCATGCAGGTTTGAATGACATGAGGGTGAGTAAGTGATGATTTTTGGGTTATCATTGTTTTCTGATCTGATCACCTGTTGGCCGGCTGGTAGGCTCCACACCCGAGGTTGATTGAGAACTGAACCAGGTGAGTGTTTGCTCCAGGCAGCACCGGCAGCAGCTGCAGGAAGTCCACAGCCCAAATGTGACGGTTCGCTCCACCATGAAACTTCTGCTCTAGACAAAACTGAGTGGCTGGAGTCTGAAGTTCTGTGGGCAAACCAACCGAGACGACTGAAGGATTCTGGAAGAGAAAGCCAAGAGATGTCAAGGTGTATACAGATGGGAACATGACACAGTAAATCACAAAAGAAATAAGAGAAATAGTTGAATGATACATTCTGAACAGAACATGTCAACTGTTGAAAATGATTATGTAACCTAAATCTGACTATAGACTGTATTAGGTTTCTACCCTGTAGGCTGAGTACGGAAGTATGTCCAGAAGCACATGATCTTTCCTGCCCTCTGAATGACCAAACAGGACCACATTATTCTTGTTGGATTCTCCAGGATCGCAGTCTCCACCCCCTGCATCGAACACAGAGATCAGACACCGAAAACACAGGGATCAGACACTGAACACAGATGGATCAGACACTGAACACAGATAGATCAGACACTGAACACACAGGGATCAGACACTGAATACAGATAGATCAGACACTGAACACAGAGATCAGACACTGAACACACAGGGATCAGACACTGAAAACACAGGGATCAGACACTGAACACAGAGAAATCAGACACTGAACACACAGGGATCAGACACTGAAAACACAGGGATTAGACACTGAACACACAGGGATCAGACACTGAACACAGAGAGATCAGATACTGAACACACAGATATCAGACACTGAAAACAGAGAGATCAGACACTGAACATAGAGAGATCAGACACTGAAAACACAGATATCAGACACTGAACACACAGCTATCAGACACTGAACACACAGATATCAGACACTGAACATAGAGAGATCAGACACTGAAAACACAGATATCAGACACTGAACACACAGCTATCAGACACTGAACACACAGATATCAGACACTGAACATAGAGAGATCAGACACTGAAAACACAGATATCAGACACTGAACACACAGCTATCAGACACTGAACACACAGATATCAGACACTGAACATAGAGAGATCAGACACTGAAAACACAGATATCAGACACTGAACACACAGCTATCAGACACTGAACACACAGATATCAGACACTGAACACAGAGAACAGACACTGAACACAGAGATCAGACACTGAACACACAGGGATCAGACACTGAACACAGAGAGATCAGACACTGAACACAGAGATCAGACATTGAACACACAGATATCAGACACCGAACACAGAGAGATCAGACACTGAACACACAGAGATCAGACACTGAAAACACAGGGATCAGACACTGAACACAGAGAACAGACACTGAACACACAGAGATCAGACACTGAACACACAGGGATCAGACACTGAACACACAGAGATCAGACACTGAACACACAGAGATCATACATTGAACACACATCAGCATCAACATAATGTGCATGTAAAAGTGTAAGTCATACCCATGGTGAAGTGGAAGCGCAGGTTTCCGTAGGCGGTGGTATTGAGGTAAGGTGTGCACACCTTCCTCTGTCCATCTTTGAGAAAGACGAGTGCAGATTCAGACTCCACCTCTCCACACTGAACTCCATTCACCGCTCCATCAACCTCCCATCTACAGGCCACACACAGCACTTACAATCACACCTCCATACATATAATTCTCTGTTCTTCACGAAACTGTTGCTACACTTAACAGCATCTGATCGTAACCTGTTAGTAACCCAAATGTTTGCTTTTGGATATCAAATTTGTCTAGAGAGCTCCAAGATATCAAAACTGAAATGTCAACACCTCAATGTATCACCAGTATGTTTGTCTACTGACTGACCTAACTACTGTTAAAATACTATTTCACAAAAGCAATCCACTAGCACGAATCCCAATCTAAACGCACCCACTCAGTGGACTCTCAAAGTCTTCCTCCCAGTAGCTGCGTCCCTCTTCACGGTGCAGGTCCACGTCTCGTGTGGAGGCGAAGCTGTGCTCGAATCCCTCTCCGCCATGAAAGTACAAGGAGTTTCCCTCTGACTGACAAGCGTGCTAGTGAATAAATCGAGAGGAAGCGTTACAGTGCTACAGATGTTTCTGACAAAACTGAAATCTCCATGTTGCATGAATGCAGGGCAGATGGAGAAGACATTAAAGACAGCCTCTGCCTTGGGCCATTTATGGGGAACAGACCTGTCTGCTAGTGTGGGCTGGTAAACATTCGCCGGGCTGCTGTAAGAAATGACCCTGTCAAAGCTGCGGCCTTGTGTTCTGACCCGTCATATTAGCGCTTTACTTTGCGACATTAAACCATAAACTGAACTCTGCAAGGAAAGCGTTCATAAATCATACCTCATGAAAAAGAAGTGTGCTTGATTGTACTGAATTTGCGCTTGTAGTGCTCAAATCTTAAAAGTATATTTTTAAATACATTTTTCTGGCAGACAATATAATATCAATGAAATAAAAGGCCATTTAAGTGACTTAAAGATAAACACTTTAATGACTGAATTTCTTAACACACTTGTCAAATTAAACATTTTACTTTAAAGTACATTTTAAACCATTATGCTTTAATCTTCTTTTTTTAATCAACATGTTTTATGTTCTCATGTTTTAAAGAAGTACACTTATTTTGATGTGTTGACTAACATACTAAAGCATATGTAAAGTACTAGATTATAATTTTAACTGTAGTGTGTTATTCAAGATTATATGTATAGTTCATATATTTTAAATGAACTTAAGTATATTATTTTAAAGTGCATTATTTTCATAATAAGCACTCGTTTTGAGCTTCTTCATATGGGATGGTTTCTAGTTTGCTGGATGGCACTATTTGGTCATGCACCTTTACTGTGGCTCCAGGGAAGAAGAGCCAGTTGGCCGTGTCCAGAGGGTCCAGGCTGTCCTCCAGCAGCGGGGGCCGGTTGGCCGTGTTCAGCACCAGTATGTTATCGAGGCCCCAGCAGGACTCATAACCATCGGGCCCCACGGGTGGCTCCTGAATCCAGCGCAGATGAATGGCCTCCCCTTTACAGCCCGGAGGCAATGGCAGGAGATGGACCACTGTGCTGCTGTTAGTGGGAGCCCTGCCAGACCAAATACATACGATAAAAACACTGGAGAACTGAACATACAAGTGCTCAAGCTCATTCAGACATATGTAACCTTAAATTATGAGTTTTTATAGCACAAAATCCATGCACTGCTCATGCTGTATTTACATAATGGTAACAGTAATACTGTGAGTGTGTGGGAGCCATGTCCTAAAATAAAGTAAAACCTGATCTTTTCCAAGGTGATCCAGTCATCAGAGGAGTTCAGACCACAGGAGATGATGATACTGGGGTCCGAGTAACTGAACCGACAAGAACCAGATCCTGAACAACAAATGCACACACAAGAACGTCACACATTAGAATGGATTCACTTAATAACGTCATACAGAAAAATACATACAGCTAAATGTGATTTGCTAAGTATTTCAGTAAAAATTTCTAAGCATTCTTAAATCAAGATACATTCACTTGAGATGCAAAATGACATAACTTGTTTTCTGAAAAAAAAAAGGTAAATTTTTCAGACAAGTCTTAATATCTTAAGTAATTTTGCATCTCAAATAAATGTATCTTGATTTAAGAATGTTTAGAAATTTTTACTGGAAAACAAGACAAAAATGCATAATTTTTTTTGCAAAGTATTCAGCTGTAAACCAGTCGTCTATGGCTGCAGGAGCTGAAGAATCATGAGCTACAGTAACCGCAGAAGGACGGAGACACTCACCAAAGGCAAACTGCAGGACTGATGCGGTGCTCGTGTTCAGAGCCACTGTCGTCTAAAAGAGACGATAAAACCATGAGCTTCTCATTTCTATTCACAGATCTGCTTCTTTCACACAGGAATAATGTGAACACAGCACACGAGACACGGCACTGCAAAGCTACACAGCGTCCACACCACCAGTCTTTAATGTGTGTGTGTGTTTTATTTTCTTGTGTAATAATTTAGTTTGATAGTCCACTTTAGTCATTCTACTAACTATCAGTAACTTTGCAACTCCATGTCAACTAGCAGTCATTCGAGTATTAGTGATTGTCTGCTTAATATCTATATCTAATATCTTAATATCTATCTATCTAATAATAACTTTATTCTGATGGACATTCTACTGACTATAAGTCACTCTGAGGAGTTTGGCAGGAGTTTTGTATGGACAGACGTGCATCTATTTGTTTGATTCAAGATTTTTATTTGTCACATACATGGTTATATAGAGAAGCACAACTCACTGCCTGCTGCTGTTTGTCAACATCCAGACCTTCAGGGCAAAATGTGCTGTTTTTCACTTGATTACATCTGTTCTGTAAACAATTACCAGTTCTCTCTGTCCAAAGGGCTCACAAAACATCACTGCTTTTCCATGCATCAGCGCACCACACTGCTCTCCAACCTCACAGTTACTGCAGTCTGACCTGCGAGAGAACCAGCCATGGACAATAAACACATCTTCTAGCTCTCTATATGGCATCAATGCAAAATATTATATAGGAAATGAAAACAGCTTCACTGCCAAGCAAACAGCTCAAAGAAAGACGAGTGTTACTCACCAGATATTGAGATTAAGCTCTTCTTGTGAATTGTGTTCAAAGTCATCCCGGAGAACAGCATGATCACCATGAACCACAGCTTTACATCAGCGACAGATACCGAGGACAGACACAGAGACAGGAGCACAGTGAGGAGCAGTGAGGAGTAACGTCAGCACAAGTGTGTCTGCCGATGCTTTTACTCACCTAGACTGGGCCGAAGAGGAGATTCAGTGGGAGCTTAAAGAGACAAAACAAAAACATCCTTTACATGGAACATTTCTAATTAAAGACTTGTAAATATAAAAAGATACAAGGAGAAAGATTGGTAAGGATCATTTTAATAAATATACAGTACATGGAGTGAACATTCAATCCCTTTGTAATTAATACAAAGAAGCCTGCAAACATTAAATGACTTCATTATGGAGATTTTGGAATGTTATGTTTCTCAATCACTGATCGGTCAAACATTTTTCTCCAATGACAGTTGCTGTGCATTTGACCGTGTGTCTTGTATCGCTCTATCTCTTGCTCTCTTTCATTCTGCAAGTCAGAAGAACTAATTGGCATGATCCTGGAGGACTTTAGCATTATTATTATTATTTAGCACTGATTTTACAGTGATCTTAAAGCTTGTAATCAATAGCCGGAAGCTGAGGAGAGCACGATGACCGTCAGGGTCCTGATCTCACGGTCAGAGTTTATTTTGCCAAAATGACTCTAATGATCAGTGTCTCACGGCTCTATAATAAGGGTAACGGTTTTCTCTGTACTTCATCTAAAAACTAGGACAATGTCACTCCCATGAGTCTTCACCTCCTACTTCAACAAAATATTACTAATGTAGGAGCATTTAACACTCCTGCCTCTCTCCGTCTGTGGTGTCTGGATCCTGTGATAAAACGATAAAAAAAATCAAGTACAGCCTGCTGTGGACATTTTTAGATGGAGAATGAAATGTTTTCTTTAATAAAGGTCATTGAGGAATAATTCCTTTGATTCTTTTATTAATTTGATCAATTCCTGTTTGAATGTTTTTGAAAGTTCTGTGCTTTGTCGAACTACAGATAAATAACATTTCGGTACAAACTCCCATCCAGCAGTAAAACCGAACCTTAAAGTACTAAAAGTCTAATCACATGAACCGTATACTGATCTAAAATAGCTGTTGCTCCAGACTGTTTTCATGAAAGAATTAAAAAAATGAACTAAATGGGTTTTGTGGCTGAATTATTTTGACAGACTCTTGCTCCAGATGTAAGGATCGGACCGGCAGCCGTTCTCTGAGTGTCTATTTGGGACTGAGATCACGACTACTTATTCTTAAACCAAAATTTATGCTGAATTAAATGAACCCCTGGTCAAAAACGCCATTATTTCTGACAGTACTTTTATGCAAAATACTGGACATTAAATCAGACATATTCATCATACAGTTATTCATGATTTGCCCTACACATCATCCTCTTGCTCACCAGAATCCGCTTAATCCCTTCAGAAGCTGCTGACGGCTAACCACCATCTTATTATCTCACATGAACAAAAGCCTGCTACTTTAATCAATGTTTGGTTCTGAAGATCATTACAACCACAGTAATTTGAAATGTATGAAAGGACCCAACACAAAAGGTTTGATTCGACTAGACAGTGTATGGATGTTATTCTCTAATGCCAACAGGTGTGATGAATGATTAACTCTTATTTATATATGTGTATAGGTGTTACTATTTGTTATTTCACAGATGAAATGAAACATCATTACAAATTATTTTATAACTGACTTTAACGCTCTAGAGAACATTGCAGGCTCTCTTTAATCTCACAGTTCAGTCTTTCCTTATCTAAAGCCTCTGACACGTCTAGCTATAATTAACCACATTAAACCTTACACTCAGAAACCTTCATCTTCTCTGGAAAAACCTTTTTATCTTCTAAACTGTACCGATATACCAAAAATCATATAGTCAATCCTTCCCTCAATAACCTCAGATAATCTTTACCCAAAATCCATCACATTATAATGATAAAGCAGCTGTACTCTATTTCATTTGCTGACCTATTTCTTTCAGAACTCACACACACACTGTGAAAGTCTCATGAGCGAATGTGACTATGAATGTAATAATGGTCGAGTTCTGAATGTAATTGCAGGTTCAAACTGCAGTTTCCAATCAAACGTCCACTGGGTGGCGCTACTGCGACTGTTACTCCCATTCAGACAAATCAAGTTCACAGAGGAAGGTTATCAGTTACTTATGCTCTGGAATACAGTTTGCGATTTAGCTGAGCCAATGCAAATATTTGTTAAATAAGTCACACATGGTTTTTCTGCATCGATGCAAAAGTCATGGGTTCAAACCCCAGAAATCAGACTGAAAGATTCATTCAGCACACAGACTGGACATTCAGAGCATTCAGTGCTTTAGAAAGTCTGATCTTTATAATCAGATTTAACATCCAAACCGGGTGAGCTGATTTAAAAGTAAACAGAACATAATTTGAATATTTATTCAGCTTGTATGTATTTAAGTCTCGTCCGTATTGGCCTGTAGTAGGAGGGACAAACTGTGATTTTGGAAAACCGTTTGCAGAGCGTTTCTCATGAGATAAGGCTAGAAACTAAACAGAAACAATGTTTTGTTGACTTGTGTACTATGCATGGTGGGTAACGGGAGTGACGGCTCTGGCTTTCCTCATTGTCCTCCTCTGTAAGCAGTAAAACCTTATCAAGTGTTTGGATGAAGAGACAGATTTTACCAGCAGTCATGGTGAATGTTCACTTTTATCACACTGACACTGTTTACTAACATGTCAAACAGCACTTCCACTGAATGAACACACACACACACACACACACACAATTAATTTCTTTACTTCCAAGATCGATACTACTGTATCAGAGAGAAAATTATAACCATACAGCAGGCATCTACAGTATCGTATCAGATATACTATTCTCTGCTATAGGAGAGGAAGAATTGTATACAGTATATATATATATATACAGTATATATATATAAATCATCTAAACCAGGGCTGCCCAAACTCTGTCCTGGAGGGCCGGTGTCCTGCAGAGTTTAGCTCCGACTTGCCTCAACACACCTGACGTTTAATTAGGGTTGGAGCTAAACTCTGCAGGACACCGGCCCTCCATAACCAAGTCTGGACAGTCCTGATCTAAACCAACAACATGTACAGTATATTATGAATTCGTCAGTATCATTAGGATATGTCCCAGAAACCATCAAACTGGCTGTTTTTAAGCCTCTCATTAAAAAAAACACAACTTGAACCTAGACAACTGGTTAATTACAGACCGATCTCAAATCTTCCTATTCTGTCAAAAATACTAGGCAGTATCTTCACAACTATGTTCCCTCTTAGAGAAAAATGGTATCTGTGAGGATTTCCAGTCAGGATTTAGACCGTATCATAGTACTGAGACTGCTCTCATTAGAGTTACAAATGACCTGCTCTTATCATCTGATCGTGGCTGTATCTCTCTATTAGTGCTACTCGATCTATCGACACTATCAACCCCAACATTCTTTCAAATAGACTAGAAAATGATGTTGGCATTAGTGGAATTGCATTGGCATCATTCAAATCTTACTTATCTGACCATCATCAATTCGCAGCAGTGAATGAAGAGGTATCATATCGATCACAAGTGCAGTATGGAGTACCACAAGGCTCAGTACTAGCACCATTGCTTTTCACGTTTTACATGTTACCCTTGGGAGATATCATCAGGAAACACGGTGTTAGCTTTAACTGTTATACTGATGATTACTCAGCTCTATATTTCTTCGCGGCCCGGCGAAACATACCAATTTGAAAAACTAACGGAATGCATAGTCGATATAAAAAACTGGAATTAATGGAAGTGCATTAGCATGGTTCAAATCGTACTTATCTGACCGCCATCAATTTGTAGCAGTGAATGAAGAGGTATCATATCGATCACAAGTGCAGTATGGAGTACCACAAGGCTCAGTACTAGCACCATTGCTTTTCACGTTTTACATGTTACCCTTGGGAGATATCATCAGGAAACCCAGTGTTAGCTTTCACTGTTATGCTGATGATACTCAGCTCCATATTTCTTCACGGGCTGATGAAACATACCAATTTGAAAAACTAATGGAATGCATAGTTGATATAAAAAAATCTGGATGGCTAGCATTGTCCTACTGCTAAATTCTGAAACAAAAAACAAAAACAGAGGTGTTAATTCTTGGACCAAAAACATCCGCATGTAATAACCTAGAACACTGTCTTACACTTGATGGCTGCTCTGTTAATTCTTCGTCATCAGTTAGGAACCTATGTGTGCTATTTAAAAACAATCTTTCCTTTGATAGCCACATTTCATTTGTAAAACTGAATTTTTCTATCTTACAAATATATCTAAATTACAACATATGCTCTCAATGTCAAATGCAGAAATGTTAATTCATGTTTTCATGACCTCAAGGTTAGATTATTGTAATGCTTTATTGGGTGGTTGTTCTGCACGCTTAATAAACAAACTCCAGCTGGTCCCAAATGCAGCAGCTAGAGTTCTTACTAGAAGCAGGAAGTATGACCATATTAGCCCGGTTCTGTCAACACTGCACTGGCTCCCTATTAAACATCATATACATTTAAAAATATTCCTGATTACTTTTAAAGCCCTGAATGGTTTAGCACCTCAGTATTTGAACGAGCTCTTATCGCATTACAGTCCTTCTCGTCCGCTGTGTTCTCAAAACTCTGGCAATTTGTTAATACCTAGAATATCAAAATCAACTGCGGGCAGCAGATCCTTTTCCTATTTAGTGCCCAAACTCTGGAACAATCTACCTAACATTGTTTGGGAGGCAGACACACTCTGTCAGTTTAAATCTAGATTAAAGACCCATCTCTTTAACCTGGCATACACATACTGTAACACACTTGTTACATTGTTAGAAGAATGGCATCTACTGTACACTATTATTAGTCTGTTTCATTTTATTCCGAGGTCACCGTGGCCACCAGATCCAGTCTGTATCCAGATCAGATGGGGGGGCAGCACCTAGAGATGACCTCTACAGCCCTGAATGTCAGCGGAGACCAGGACAACTAGATGAGCCCTAGAGACAGATCTCCTCTGAAGACCTCATCACCTAGACGGCCATCGGCACAAATCCTCAGCAAAGACCACAAGAACCAGACGAGTCCTTTGCACAGACCAGCTTCGGCTCCTTCACCATGCGATGTTCCATGTGGAGGGAACTAGATGGATGTTCCGAGTGATGCCAGTTCACAATCTGACTTTGCTGCAGCCTGGAATTAAACTGCTGGTTTTGTCTGGCCAGTGGAGAACTGGCCGCCCGACTGAGCCTGGTTTCTCCCAAGGTTTTCTTCTTCATTTCTGTCACCAATGGAGTTTTGGTTCCTTGCCACTGTTGCCTTTGGCTTGCTTAGTTAGCGACACTTAATATTTGTCAATATCATGGCCTTGATTGCACAGACCAGGGGCAAGGCAAGTTCGGTCTAAACTCTATAGGACAGCGGCTCTCCAGGACCGAACCTGCCTACCCCTGGCACAGACACTATTGGAAGAGAACTGAACTGAGCTGTACGATGACATCACTGAATCAACAATGAACTGACTTAAACTGGAAAACTGACTGGTTACTATTGTCCTCTTTTTAGAGCTTCTATAGCATAATTACATTTTATTTGCGTTATTGACACACTATTTTCCTGTTTAACACTGTAAACATGCTTTGACACCCTCTGTTTTGTGTAAAGCGCTATATAAATAAAGGTAATGTGACACACACACACACATGATCTTTGTCTGTGGAGTTCTGCTCTCGTTCTCTGCCGTTCATTCGTCGACCTCTTCTTCTGTCTACATCAAGCATTCACACAGCAGACAGTCACACTCGTTTCAGGCTTAGTTTAATCCTCGATCGCTTTCTTAAGAACTTTAATTACCTCCGGCGCTCTTCCTGTAGATCTGTGCTAATGCGACCGGCTTACACTGACAGTTTAACAGCCCCGCGCTTCCCATGAGCCTCGGCTGCAGATTTGGAGCGGGCCGGTTCATTCTCCAACTTCTTTAATGCAAAGCCGGACATTCAGATGAAAGTTGGCACTGGGTGTTATTAAGTGGTGCGAGCGCTTGCGTTTGGGTGTCTGAGGCGCAGGACATTATTTTCCAGCGACACATCTTTCATCTTTAGCGCTTCTCTCCATCTAGAGGCCGCGTGTCTGCTGTCGTATATCTGCTCTGCTTCTGATCGTCCTCCTCTCCTCTGCCCAACACTGATGGCCCCCCGTGAGTTATAGTCACTTTTCGATAATCAATCCTCAGGGATACGAGTCCAGCGTGTCCCATAAAGCACTAATTTATGGAGCTGCTGGAAATTGCAGAGTTCTCTGGTCGCCTTTCCTCATCCCGACCTGTCACAGATATCACTCTTTGATATACTAGCGTCATCTGCAGCTCTCTCTCTCTCAGTGAAGTTCTGCTGCTCTTAAAGTCTCTTTTTAGCATGCCTTTATGTGTTTATCTGTGGATACATGCTGTCATTTGTCTATTAATTCCAGCTAGTCTTCTGGCTCATTTCACTTTCATACACTTGATGATTTTCCTCTTTCTGCAAGGAAACTAATGGTAAACAGTGGGTAATAAAATGCAACAGTCTGGTTTCAGAGGTACAAATCCATTGATTTTCTCCATAACAATAACATATAAAGCTTTCAGCACAGACCTACTCTGAGCTCAGAATCTGTTAAATGATGAAATATACTTCTGGTCCGTGAGATTTTCAGCTTTACAATATGCTGTGTTCAACACTCAACACTAAAATCCATCAGTCAGAATCACTAGTACCACAGAAATCACTGTCACCAATCTGAATATAAACCACTGCAAATGAGCCTCTCTAAACTCTTAAACTACTTACATATTTGCATTTGATTCACACTATCCACAATAAAACTGCTGTCATCCCTATTTCTTTTATAAAAACAATTACCACATAATAAAAACAGAAGTACCCTTGTGAAAAAGAAGTGTGGGTAACACTTAATTTTACAGTTTCCTTGTTACACATGTTGCATGTTCTTATTATAGTAATAACAGTAAATTACATGCAACTAACTCTAAACCAAACTTTAATCCTAACCATAAAGTATGTACGGTACATGTTAAAGATAAAATAGTACTCACTATTAATGGTGTAATTACACTGTAATAAAGTGTAACCTGGTATTGAATGTGCACTTGCAGTGTACATTAAATCTTAAAAGTATTTATTTTAAAAAACTGTAATTGCAGATAATATCAATGAAATAAAAGGCCACTTAATTGACTTAATTGTTTCTTACCACACTTAAGTCTACTTTTAAAAAGTGCACTTTATAATAATGTCAAATTTTGCTTTTAGGTGCATCCAAATAAGCACTCTGAAGTTTAACTATTTGCATTCAATAAAAATTGTAACTGTATAATACATTTTCAGTAAGTGTCCAAAAAAACAGTACATTAAGTTCACACTTAAGCAAATGATTTTATTTCCATAATGAACACTCTTTTTTCAAAAGTGCAGACACACAAATCTTCATAAAATCATCTGAATCATCAGGTTAATGACGAGTCTTTCTTTCAGCAGTACATCTATGTAAACTAAGGTCAATGTCTGCTCTATGTAGTGCTGTACAGTGACATATAGACGAGTGTTTCAGCTCACTGACTAATACTGGTGTATTTTAGCATGACTGAAACTCTCTACTGACAAATCTGTATTGAATTTTCCCTTGTACTATTGTGTTTTCAAATTTTTAAATACCCTTTTTTGCTTTGAATGTTGTCGTGTTATTAATCTCAGAGCTGATTTTGTCTTATTGCTCTCTAGAGGCCACAGCACTGCTGAAATACGCTCTATTCACTGGTTGTAGTCTTGCTAACCCTTAACCCCACATCTGCACACGCCGCTTTGAAACATTATCAGCCAGTCAAATGTCTGCGCCGTCCTCGCTCACTTTTTTAAAGCTTCAGCGGCTCTCAGTCTCAGATCTTCTCTTGAGCCGTGTGTTAATCTGCTTATGTCTTATGACTGATGGAGATTCGCCTCATTTCTCTATTTCAAGTCTTCAGTCCTGCTGGGATATTTATAATTCCTTTAACCACTCAAAGCTTTAAGCCCTTCAAACTTGAAATGGACTTCTTTAAAACCTTCATGTGTAAGTGCTGGAAAAACTTTCATGCCCTTATATTGTGTGTTATTCAGTAGAGTGCGTGGCAGGTTGAACGTTTGCATCAATTGTCTTTGCACACACATATGAAGAGATTTTAGTTTTTTAGTAAGTATTCAGATTTTAGTAAGAATGCCTATGTTCTTATGGCTTGGCAAATAGACCGTCAGGTGAGTACAACATTCATACTATTCAACCTTTACTGTTAATGTATAGGAATGCCTGTGTGTTCTGTCATTTGATGTGCTGCACATGCTGAAGATCAGACTGTGTGTATATTTAGTTTCTCTGTCATTTCTCTAACACCCATCTGAAGTTTACGGATCAGAGATGCTCCTCACCTCCCTGCTCACAGAGCTGCTGCGCCAGAGCGTCCTTGAAGATGATCTGTCCTCGGTGCGTCGCTGTGGCCCTGAAGGACAACAGACCGAGAGAAAGAGAGAAATATTACAGAGAGTCAGCCAGCAGAAGGAG
Source organism: Sinocyclocheilus anshuiensis (assembly GCF_001515605.1). Taxonomy (NCBI): domain Eukaryota; kingdom Metazoa; phylum Chordata; class Actinopteri; order Cypriniformes; family Cyprinidae; genus Sinocyclocheilus; species Sinocyclocheilus anshuiensis. Next base: position 45,952 of record NW_015558698.1, on the reverse strand, counting down.
AGGAGAGCGATAACCTGCCCATTACCTAAAAGAAGATGAAGTGTTTCTGCTGGAAGTGGATAAAAATTCTGGAGGAGGACTGAAATCTGGCTGTAGGTCTTCATGTCAGAGACAGCGATTAGAGGTCAAGAGGTCAGGAGGAGGATGAGGCTTTATGAGCTGTTAGGAGCCTCTTTATAGACAGCAGTCTCATTGCATTGGCGTAAACCGGGGTACGGGATCGATTTATACTTACGCCTCAAACCTACAGCGCAGACTGACAAAAATATGTTCTAAAATATTTTGATAATGTTCCCATTAAGTTATGAAAACTTTATTTCGGAATGTTCTCTGAATATTCAAAACATCAATTTTTTTAAATATAAAGTTCTGTCATGAAACTCTAGATGGTGCAGTCCAATAGGTCAAACTCAATCTGGCGTAATAACATCATCACATGGCGCAGCTGATTGGTTCTTTTTGTATCAGCAGCCAATGAGCTCGCTGCTCAACATTCAAATACTTCACTAGTGCTTGCTGTAGCAGTTGCAGCGCGCTTTAGAAATCCTCCACCTGCCCCAGCTCCACCTGTATATATCTGCTATGGGGTGATTCATGTATGCTACATGGGGGTTATTTCATATATGTTATATGTGCAGCAGCAGTATTTCTTTCATGCTCACAGCAGCATGTTGTGGATGTATTAGCAAGTCTCAGTACTTGCTCTGCCGCAGCAGATCTATTCCACCAAGACCAAATACATCAACATTTTCATGTACATTACCATGCCAATCCCTCCGAAAGTTATCATGACACAAATGTTTTTAAGGAGTTTTATTGGTTATATTAATGTTACAGGAACAACCATTTTTTTAATTCAACGTTTTGTGAATGTTACAACTGAATGTTCTCTGAACGTTCTGAAACCAATAGTAACATAAAAAAAGCGTCCAACAAAAACATTTCAGAAATAAAATGTTCCATGGACAATGTATAAATAATGCTTTTGTGCTGACGTTTTGAGAGCATTATTAAAGACTAGAAAACTCCCCATCAAAAAAAATAAAAAAGGTTCTAAGTTTTGCTAATGTTTCACTAAGTTATGAAAACATTCTGATCGTTCGCTGCCTGCCCTGACCTTCACCTGTTTTTGGATTTCCCTTTTGGATTACCTTGTTTGCTACTGTTTGCTGGTACTGTACCTTGCCTGTCTGACTACACTTTTTTTATTAAAGCCTGTATTTGGATCCACATCTCTGTTGTCACGACTCCCTATGTTACATTTTGAGATTTACAGCTCAAACAAAAAGCTTCTTTGAGTTTTTATGGAAAGTGTGTGAAAATGGTGATATAAGCATATAAAGCAAAATACAAAGAGAGACTAATAGATCTAATTGATTTAATTGAAGTTTAATTTCAAACAGTGAGGGGGGGGAAAAATCACAAAAGCATTTAACTTTCCAAAGCTTCCAAAGTTCCCAGCCAATGCTTTTGGTCAGAATATACAGTATTCTCCTGTGTCTGGTGTTGATTCCTTCACCTTTGTGTTCGTCACCAGTCTTTTCATTTTATTAAAGAATTAATCATTTGTAACAGAAGCTTAAGCGGAGCTTGTGGATATAATTCAGCCATAGCGGAGTGTATTAATAGCAGCTCTCATGACCCGCGTGTCCACACACACACACAGACACACACACCAGCTGTGGGCTTTCACAGCCTCCTCGCTCAACATCTCACCTCATCTCAGATAAAGACCTGCAGCAGCTCCTAAAGTTCAGTCTTCTGTGTTCTGTGACCTGCGGCTCAGCTCTACAGCATTCGCTGATGGAGGTTTTGTGCTTCTTTCCTTCCTTTTACAGACATGAATAGCTGTTTGCGTTAGAGCTGCACAGGTCGTCCTGTAGCTCCATTAACCGCATGTAAGACCGCTGGTGATCTGCTGTTTGCCACAGAACCTGGTTTTAGACTTTTACATTTCATCATTTCACAGATGCCTTCCTCCATTTATTGATGAATACACTTTTAATATTACTGTTACACAGAGAGTCTTACTGAGAGCAAGAGGATCATGCAGCTGCATTTAACAGAGAAAAACACTAAAATCCAAGAACAAAGCCTGATAAAAACAAGGTAAATGTGAGGGCTAAAATACAGGAGGACTAATGGGACACAGCTGAAAACAAATCGACAAAGGCTGTGTCTGAAATCTAAGACAGCTGCCTTCGGGCTCTGGTTTATAAAGATCCTCCTCATAATACTGCTTTCAGACTCTATCACATCCTTATGTCTAATGATCAAGAGCAATTTCATATAAGCTTTAGCTTACTGACTTCCAATGCTTGTGATTCCACATCCAGCATAAAATGTTATATAATTACATATTAAGTCGTTGTTCTTCTTTCAACTGAAACAAATGACGGCACCTTAATAGACAGCATGTCATGCAGTTTTTGTATTCTGGATGCTCTTCTACCTCCATACTACCTGTGAAGACCTGTTTTCTAACCCTAGTGTAGATGATGTGTCATGTTCTTAAATGTATTCAATAAATGCCATTAGAATAATAGTTCGATCTTGCAGAAAACTGCTTGATCTTGCAGATTTGCATTGCACAACATCAGAAAGATCAGACCCTTTCTAACGGAGCATGCTGCACAACTTCTTGTCCAGGCCCTTGTCATTTCTAGGCTGGACTACTGCAATGCTCTTCTGGCTGGACTTCCATCAAGCACAATCAAACCTCTACAAATGATTCAGAATACAGCGGCACGACTGATCTTCAACGAGCCCAAAAGAGCCCACGTTACACCTCTCTTTATCTTCTTGCACTGGCTACCGGTCGCGGCTCGCATCAAGTTAGAGACACTGATGCTTGCATATAGAACAGCCACAGGCTCAGCACCCGCCTACTTCCACTCACTACTACGAATCTACATCCCCTCCAGAAGTCTGAGATCCGCTAGTGAGCGACGCCTCGTGGTACCATCACAGAGAGGCTCAAAATCACTTTCCAGAACATACTCGTTCACCATTCACAACTTTCAAGCGACAGCTGAAAACTCACCTCTTTCGTCACTATCTGACTTCATCCTAAATTAAAAAAAAAAAAACTTTGCTTGATGTATTCCCCAATTGTAAGTCGCTTTGGATAAAGCGTCTGCTAAATGAATAAATGTAAATGCATGTAAATGTAAATAATAAGACTCTACAGGGCTGAAACCAATCAAATGAAATTGATAACAACAAAATCCATCTCTGCACTGCAGAAGTGGCACTGATGCTACACCTGAAGTGGCATTTAGATGTATTTACACTAGGGCTGTGATCGTTAACGCGTTAACGCATGTGATTAATTTTACAATCCTTAAAGGCCGGGACACACCAAGCCGACTTCAAAGAACAAGCGGCGACGAAAGCCGACGGTGTTGTTGCCTCACGTCGGCAGCATCGGACCAAAAAGCTGCACTCGGACACACCGCACAGACTACAGCCGACGACAAATTAACACGTGCGTTCTTCACATGCGTGAGAGGAATTAACTGTCTATATCAGCATTTTAAGCCGCTAAACTCCGGGAAAGTTTTCAGTCCAATGATCCAGTAATTGAATGCATTCAAACAATCCGTCCAAAACGGTAGTAGATAGGCTATATGCAGTCAGCAGGCGGTTGGTTTAGGGATTTTTCTTGGCATCTCCATGTGGTCCCGTTCGGTATCGCAACTTGGCTTCTTTAAAATGTAAAAAAGCTCTTTGGTGTTGCACTGTACACATAGCCTACTATAAAATTTGGATTTCTTTTTCTTTCATGTGCTTACATGGGCTCCTTATATCATTTGGTTCTTTGGTGTCCTTTTGGCGTTTCTAAGTGTCCTTTTTTGGAAAGACATCTAAATTTATCTTGAAAAAAGCTTGCAGAAAATATCGATTTTTGAGAATCACCCTTCAATCTTTTGGTTTACTTTGCTGGATATAGCAAATAATGACAAAATAAACATTTAAAACAAGATAAATGGTCTATACTTAATTTCATGAAGTGTGCGATTAATCACGATTAATCACAGAAAAAGGATGTGATTAATCAGATTAAAAATTTTTATCGATTGACAGCCCTAATTTACACAGACTGTGTAATGTAGCTCAGAGACGGCATGAATGCATTTACACTGCATTTACAACTGCATATTAGATTAGTGTTTTAAATGTAAATAGATTGAACATAGAACAATGAAAGTAATACCTATACTAAAATATACTAAAAGTGAATCATTAATTTACTAATTCAACCGATGCATTAATGGCTGATTCCTTCAGGAATTAAGCAAGTGGCTTGATTTGTGAGCCACATACTAGCATACTACTATTGATATTTATGCCATAGAAAGATAAACAGTAAGAGTAGTATACTAATATGCAGTTTAAAATTGAACAACTCTCTTTATGAATGGCTTGAAATGAATCACTGACTCACTTGATTCATTCAAAAGTACTGAATCATTCAGAAAACACCACCATGTTGATCAGAGATGCAATTATTGGTGAAATAGATCAACACAGTCCATAATGACAATATTCCGTCTAAAATATAGATCACTTAATATTAACTTGAATAGAACATTAAGATGTATTTATTATATTTTTATTTCTGGGGACAGTCGTGGCGTAATGGTTAGAGAGTCGGTTGCGGGTTCGAGTCTCAGGTCCGGCGGGGATTGTAAGTGGGGGGAATAACCAGCGCTCTCTTCCACCCTCAATACCACGACTGAGGTGAGACCCTTGAGCAAGAATCAAACCCCCAGCTGCTCCAGGTGTGTGTGTGTACTAGGGGTTGGACGACTTCTGATTTTTTTAAGTCGACTTTTATGTGATATGCATTTATTTGTCATTTGAAATGTTTGGAAACGGAGCGTAAATGTGGAAGTCCTTCAAAGATTTATTATCCTGTTGAGCCCTCTATAGGACCAGCGACTAGTCGACGTCAAGCTTAAAGCGTCATGGCAGAGCATTGAAGTCGACTAGTCGATTAGTCTGTGCAACCCCTAGTGTGTACATTACTCACTGCTGTGTGTTTACCCACTTGGATGGGTGAAATGCAGAGCACAAATTCCAAGTATGGGACACCACACTTGGCCTCCTTTCCTTTCCTTATATACCATTGTATAAAAGTATAAAATAATGCTCTTAAAATGAGGATAAATGAGTGTCCGGCTCAAGCCTGCACCGGTAGATGGACATGGCATTTCAAAACCAGACCAACCCAAAACCGACCAGATGACCACCTTACAAACACTCCCACCAAACACATTAATATACATTCATAAACAAACTCATCGCAGGTTCTTAGCAGTGTCCCGAGTTTAGAACTAACCCAAACCAAACACTCGAACAAGCTAATCAGCGTGTGCAGAATCACTTAAACTCTAGGAACATGACGTGCTTATAAATATTGCATTGTTTTAATTTACTATGAAATATTGCTTGTTTAAGAAAGCACATTTTGGCATGAGGTCAGCAGAAGGAATTTTGCTGGACTGTTGTTTCAGATCCAGTCTCTGACGCTGAAAGCATTTATGGTTGTGAGGCATTTATGCTTCTGCTCTCATGAATAACCAAACAACATCTCATGAATAAATAATAAACTGCAAAAGGGAGAGATGTTGAAGGGGAAAAAAAAACAAAAACAACAAAATCACATTCATCTTTCAGGGCTTGGTAAAGACAAATTTGGAAATGGGATTTATGAATAAAACATCGAGCATAATGAAGAGCAGGAGGTTACGTTGGAGCAAAGCACTTCAATATTTATGAAACGAGTCCCAGACGGCTTGTTCGCTAATATGGCAACGTTAGAGGAAAAACACGCAGTAATGTGCTTCATTTAATATGTTTAATGCTCTTAGTCACACAAAGTCTGGTGTCAAGGAAGATAAAAATATGTGTAGTTATTTTCATACATGTTTGGTCTGGCATAATACATTTAAAACAGCCTTGCTTACTGTATTGTAAGCAGCTTCCACTGTTAAATATCTTGAAATTCTGGAGATGAATGTTTAACACAACTTTTGAAGTGTTTTCAAGGTTTCAGGTATGGACATAATTTCCATCTGTGATCGTTAAAGATAATTTTACTTTGGCTTCAAAAGGCACATAACTTCATGTACAGAACTGACAACCAACCTCAAGGACATCTGACTGATCTGATGTTTTAGTTTAATACGTCCTGCTGTATCAGCGGTCAGACTGATTCAGTGTGTTTCTCTCACAGATGACCAGCTGGCTGTGTCATGATGAGCTCTGAGGACATCATGCTTCAGTGAAGAAGAAGGTGTAGAGACAGAGAGACAATACTCTCCAGCACACAATAACAGCTCAAGAACAGAATCCATCAGTCCAGACTAAATGTGTATCTCTGATTGCATTACCATCGATTCTCACACAATCTACTGCCTTTCGTTTATTTGTCATGTGACACTTGTAGATTGAAGCGGTGCAATACAAAACAAGAATATAAAACATCATTTACAAACCCTCATGTCACTCCAAGCACAAATTTAGATATCTGCCATAAAGCTGTGCCTCCATTAAAAGCCATTGTGCAATCAAAACTTTAATGCAAAACCGAAACCCAGCTCAAAAGGACATCGTAAGAGTAATATCTTGGATTACAATTTGCAATTTATTACGTCTTTAATTGATTTTTCCGTACATTTCTGCCATATGTACATTAACTGACAGTCACCACTGATAAGCTACCACTAAATATTGTAGAAACTTAATTTGCTGTAAAGTTGCTTTGCAACGATTTGTATCGTGAAAACTGCTATACAAATAAACTTGAATTGAATTGAATTAATTCAAATGAATGGTTTTATTCAAGTCGTCTGAAGAGACACAATCGCTTTATATTGATGAACAGATTTAATTTAGGCTTAGATTCATGTATAAACTTTGAACAACGCACATACCAAACTGTGAATAGCTTATATATTTATATATATTCAGAAATCTGTCTATTGTATATTCTTTCTATACTTTTACTACTGTATTGTATTTTATTTAATTTCTTTGTCTTTTTTAGGCCCTTTTTACACTAGTGCATTTTCATTTTAAAACAGCGTTTTAAAATAAAAGCGATCCTCGTCTACACTGGTGTTTTCACTGCGTTTCAGAAACAATCTCTGCACTACACAAATGAAAACGCATGTCACATGACCATTAATGCATGTACAACTATGAGCAACCATGCCATCATTTTCAAAAGTCTCCGTTTTGGTCTGTTTACACTGAAACACAACCCCAGAGTTTTTCAACTAAAACGGGATCTCTGGCGTTTTTGAAAGTCTCCGTTTTTGAGGGTCGAAAATGCCTGAGTAGTGTAAACGACAGGCATAACCGTAGCAAAAGTTATGCGTTTTAAAACGAAAATGCACTCATGTAAATGTTGCCTTAGTGTTATTATTATTGTGTTAGTATACCTACACTGTCTGCACTTTCTTCTGCACTACAAAACAAATTCCTTGAGTGTGTGAACAAACTCTTTCTGATCCTGATTCTGATTCCTAGAGCTCATCAGATATGGTCAACAGAAGCTCATTGGTTCTCGGGCGTCACACGGTTGAGATTCTGTGTTTAAAAATCAGCCATCAGGCATTATTAGGAAGGCCTATAGACTTTACATCATGTGACATTCATGCACACTTTTATAAAGTGACATACATCATTGAAAACATTTGATCAGTTCATGCGTTCCCTGCATAGTGAACCCACAACACTGTTGTTGTTAGTGTCACGATCTACTGTTCAAACTACAGGAATGCTAATGATGACTAATAAATGAACACTGTGTGACCAAGCTGATAAATGCAGACATCCACAGCAAACATGCATATGAAGCGCTGGAGACCTGCAGCATGACAGAGGATCAGCAATTCACTCGTACAGTTACACCTACTAGACTGACCGCTAATTAACACGTTAGGTCTGTTTGATTAGCCATGGATGATGACATTATTGAGCTTGTTCTGTTAGCGACAGCATTAGTCTGTTCCAGTGCAGTTTTATACAGTAACTTGCAGCAGCAAGATTACAGTTAAAGTTATGAGAAGAGAAGAAGAACAAAAGAGAAGAACAATGAGAGGAAGACAACTTAAAGGAATTAATTTTAAATTAAAACCCCCCCCTGCAATTTAACAACCTGAAATAACTGTGTTATTCCATTATTATTACTCAGTTACCTATGGCTTAAAGGTATAACAATGTACATTATAATGCATCTGTGCCCATTTACACTGTCTTACGTATGTTTTAAAGCTGTAACACACACACACACGTTTGTTTCTGTGAATTGTGGGGACTTTCCATAGACTTCTATTACTTTTAGATTGACTGAACGATATTTTATATCTCCTAACCCTAAACCTAGCCCTTACAGAAAACCTGTTTGCATTGTTACACGTTCAGATAAACATAATTTACTATTTTTTATAATTTTTTTCCCTCGTGGGGGCCGCAGGCCAGTTCCCACAATGTCAAAAATTTCAGGTTTTACTATCCTTGTGGGGACATTTGTTCCTTACAATGTAGCATAAACAAATACACACACACGCACACACACACAGGCATAAATAAAGCAACAGCATGTCAGTCAGAACTGCTAGAAGCCTCTGGAAACGGTTGTTATTCTGAATGTCGTTCTTATGTGATTACACATTGCTGTCCTCACAAACGGACCACACAGAACAGCTAAACCCCCAAACCCTGACCGTCACACGTGTGGATCCTAACACGCTTCTGCTGCTGAGAGCTCAAACTCAGCCTCTAACAGCACAGCATCGCACTGCTCTCTAATCATGATTAATAACAGGAATTACATCCAGTGTCGCCCCGCCTGTTCCACACGCTCATTTTGCACATTTGGATTTAGCCTTTAAAATAATGGTTAAATTGGCTTATTGATCTCTCTTGTTGAGCGCCAGCTGCGACGGCTGACAAGTAATCAATCAGCACGAGGCAAAACAATATTTAGACTGCTTTTCTCTCCTCTTATCTTATTTTGTCTGAAAGACGTGAGAGTCTAACCGGCTGCGTTGATCAAATTACGGCGTGTTGTGGAATGAATAGAGAGTGAGGAAGCGTTTGTTGTTGAGAGCGTCCCTCGGCGCATGCAGATTTAATGAGCGTTTAGAGGAGGCTTCCAGGGAGCTGTTGGCAAATTACCTGCTCATTATACTGGGTCACTGCAAGTCATTTAAGTAAAAGTGAAAATGAAATGACCTTGACAACAGCTAAGAGTTAATTACAAACAAGAGCATTAAGGCAGTCTGACATCATTTGGCGTCTGAAGGGACTGTAATGTGTGACTGTGATCTCAGTCTCTACACTTTATACTGAACACAGAGTTCATTAAACAGATCTGCTCAGATATGAGGTCAAGAACTGCTTCATTCAGTCCTCAGTCTCCAGCGGACCGGCCCAACAACAACTGCAAACCTCCATCCAACCATCACACACACACACACACACACACTCACG
>NW_015558698.1:20288-36414 GCF_001515605.1 Sinocyclocheilus anshuiensis | reverse complement strand
ACACACACACACACACACACACACACACACACACACACTGACCTGTCTCACTACAGACTGAAGAACTGCTATTACAGTTTTTTGCAACTGCTTACATGCATTTTCAAAACTTTGCTTCTTTTTATCAAAACTTTACACACAAATCCAAGAACTGCACACACAAAATGCCTCACATCTCTTGCAAAATGAAGCACTGCATTCAAAATATCACAAACACATCTCAAAAGCAAACATTTGCAAACACCTTTGCCATAATATTAATTCCTGTTAGATTTTTGTCTGTTACAAAGAAAATTGTGTGTTGTGTTTTGCAAAAAGTGTTTTATGAAATTGAAGGGTTAGTCAAAGGCTGAGAATCAGTGTATGGTTTTGCAGATTTGGTGTGTGCTTCTGCTGTTTGAGTGTCAGCTTTCAGAAACTGTGTGAGAAGTAAAGTTCCCTTTCAGTCGGTCACTCTCGACGTCACGTCGGATGACCGACGAATCTCGCTTAGAGAGACCAATCCACTTCGAGTGTAAACTAAACAAGCCAATGTACATTGGCATGTGATTATTGCATCCAGCTGTCGCTGATCACAGCGCGAGTATAAGTAGGCAGCTGGTGCAGCGCATATTCAGCTTTTTGCTTCAGAGCCGAGCGGTCTCATTGTTCTGCTCCTGATCTTCTGCTTCAGTGAAACTACAAGTTCGAGTACAAGCACGCTCTTAGGAAGCTCTCGTGCTGGTGGTACGGCACTTCAGTGGCGGTGGTTCTTCCTGTGTCGAGTGGGTTGCACACATCAAGCTTCACTACCCACTGTTTGTGTTGCAGGCGGCCATCTCCCTTGTGCGCTTCAGCACACTAAAAGAGCAGTTCTAAAAGAGCATTCACGGGTGGAACATCTTTTTAAAGACGCGTCTTTTTAAAGATGCCCTTCCATCAGTTTCTGGATGTGGTCGTTACCTGGCGCCGGGTGATGGTCGCGATCACACGCTGAGGTGGCTTTCGTGGATGAGTCATGCTCCCATTGCCCGGAGGGGCGCTACCTCTGGCAGCGTCCGGACTGGTCTTACGGTGACGGTGAGGAATTCCCCTCCGAGGAACCAACCTCCGAGGGCTCCTCCTTCCGCCGGCACTTCGCAGCCAGTGGAGTCGCTGAGAGAACAGGCTGGACCCTCCCACTTGTATCTTTCGGTACTCCCACCGACGATCGGATGTCGATTGCTGCATCGGAGGGTGAGCCAGACTTTTCTGGAGAGGATGATCCGGCGGCGGTGCCAGATTCGGATCCGGAAATGATGGCTATGCTTTTCCGGGCCGCCAAGAGTGTCGGGCTCGAGAGGAAACCTCCACCGCCGACCTGATGGACGCGTACTTCCATGTTTCGATCCTTCAGCGCCATAGGCCATTCCTGCGGTTTGCGTTCGAGGGGCGGGCATACCAGTACAAGGTCCTGCCCTTCGGGCTGTCCCTGTCGCCCCATGTCTTCACGAAGGCTGCGGAGGCGGCCCTTGTTCCCCTGAGAGAACAGGGCATTCTCAACTACCTCGACGACTGGTTCATACTGGCTCAGTCTCAGGATCAGTTGTGCGAACACAGGGACTTGGTGCTCCGGCACCTCAGCCAGTTGGGCCTTCGGGTCAACTGTGAAAAGAGCAAACTCTGCCCGACGCAGAGGATCTCTTTTCTCGGTATGGAGTTGGACTCGGTCGAACAGACAGCACGCCTCATGCAGGAACGTGCCCAGTCGGTGTTGAACTGCTTGAATACGTTCAAGAGCAGGAGGGCGATCCCACTGAAAAAGTATCAGAGGCTCCTGGGGCATATGGCAGCTTCAGCGGCAGTCACGCCGCTGGGGCTGCTCCATAAGAGACCGCTTCAGCACTGACTCCATGGCCGAGTCCCGAGGTGGGTGTGGCAACACGGCACAGTTTATGATTTTTTTAAAATGTTGATGGGTTTTTGTTTTTGTTTTTGTTTTTTGTTTTTGGTATGAAAAGAAATATGGGGAAGACGGCTTTTCTCATTCATTCTTTGTGCTGTATTACATTTGTGTAGTAAAATGAAAAGATGTTATTCTTATCCTATAATGAAATACTTATGTGACAAATCATTCAGACTTCAAAGATAAAAGTTCATAGTCACTGTTCATGTTTTTTAGATCAGTGTGTTATGAATGAAATGTATGTTTTCTGAATGAGAATTGTGTTTTGGTGAAACAAGCTTATTTTGAGACCTATATGAAGTGTTTTGTTGGTCTGAGTGAGTTTTGGAGGTGAGATCAACTGTTTGGCAAAGATACATGTTGGTAATGCAGTCTGTATGAACAGTTTTGAAAAAGTGGCTTCAGTATTGAACAATGCTTGTTAGCAATTGAAAAAAAAACCCTGTAAAAGTAAACTTTTCTGACAGCTTATTGCTGGATTTTACTCTAGTCAGGAAAGTAGTCAGTAGTCAGATTCTGACAAAAGAGAATATGTTTTTGACTAAAATGTTTGACTTTGATCTGGAAGTTTGAGGTTTGCACAAGTTGGTGTGTAGTTTTGAGGTTGTGTTTATAGTTGTGAGAAAATGGTGAATTGTTTCATGAATTGTGTGTTGGCAATCAAGAAAAACTTTTAAAAGTCATAAACGTGTCTCACTTTAATACACTTAAGTGGTCTTTTATTTCATTAATATTATATCATCTGCAAGTACAGTATTTTAAAAATATAATTGTAGCATTTGAAGTACACTACAAGTGCACATTCCATACAATTAAGTGCACTTCTTTTTCACAAAAGACTACATAACATCAGTATATAATTTGGGAAAATATTTCTGTATTATAATGCCAAAATTGCCAATTTTTCAGTTGGCGTCTGTGAATTTCACGCGTTACAGCTGAGAGTTAAATGAATGTTCGCTCTCTGCGCAGCGCTGGATGTTTGCTGGCGGTCGAGCTCGCTGTGTCTGTGGACTTCAACATTTAAACATTGGAAACTCTCTCTTTCCTCCGCCATCTCTGTGCCATTCTTCACTTCTTCAGCCGGTCATTTTATCGCCCCAGCTCCACTCACATGACATCTGGCATTGGTTTATTTAACTAAAGACACTATATATGATTGACTATTTCCAGGAAAGGAAAATAACAATAAGCACACAGAACATAACTGCGTTGCATGTTCCAGAAACACAGGCTGCCCTGAACAGATGGTCCATCACAAACAGCCCGCACTCCATTCCACCACAATTAATCGTAATAACAGAAATGCCTAAACACTCCTCTCCTCAGAGGCAGCAGTGCTTTTTTCCCATCATGCTTTCATGGCAGGGTTATGAATGAGGGCTGAACATTCGGCCTTGAGCGCTCAGAAATGTTGCTCTCTGTCCGCCCGACATAAACGCTCAAAGTGACAAACGGCAGGAAGACAGGAACGCATGCGTGTGCACAGGACTCCTCTGACCCCGGCCTCGCTCGCCTGACAGAGACGGAAAACCCTGAAGTGAGCCCGTAAACGCCACTTCATGAATCCTGAAATGCATCTTGGCAGAGGATGCTGAATTTATTTATTGATGTACAGTAACTGACAGTATATTCCAATGTGTGTTTACTGTATATTCAGTTGTTGTGTTTTTGAACTTTTCTCTTCTATTGCTTTTCATCTACTGTAAGATCTCTTTACAGTAGTGTAGTGAAAGTAAACTTTTCTTACAGCTACAGATACAGCTGACTTTTACTGTATCTGCACCGCTCTATTTATGCTGCATACTAAAAGGAGGTTTTTGTAACAGTGTTTTGAATTGATCTCGCTAGTGTCCTCCGGTCAGTGTATTTGACAGGTTTGTGTGTCATCTGAGGCCAAAGATTAGATTCTGACAAGAGAATATGTTTTTGACTAAAATGTTTGACTTTGATCTGGAAGTTTGAGGTTTGCACAAGTTGGTGTGTAGTTTTGAGGTTGTGAGAAAATGGTGAATTGTTTCATGAATTGTGTGTAAAATGTAAATGATCAGGGGTTTGTCTGTGTCAGAAGAGCGGCATGATGGACACGCTAGACGGTCTGAGGCGCTGTCACTGTCTGTGTGCTTGTTCTCTGAGCTGTAGTGAACCGCAAACATACACCTCACCGCTGTTAGCAATGATTGTTCACCTCCATATGAGCTGGCAAATCGGCATATTTATCCTTGAGATCGGGGTGTATTTATAAATCTGCACAAACAGACGTGAAGCGCTGAGTGCCTTTACTCTGCCTTTGTGTGGAATTTAAAGCACAAACAAGACATCTCTCAGCAGTCTGTCATTATACTGAGTGCACTTTTCCTAGTGCACTATTCTTTCGTGTTCAGGTGTGTTGTTGGAAAGTACAGGAATCATGCAGGGCATCGGGTTCAATCTTGCCTATTTCTTGAGAAAATCTTATTAAAGTCAAAATGCATTGAAGATGTTTTGTTAGTATCCTACAGACTTCGAATAAAATGTAGCGTTCCATTCGTTGACAGCCATATAAACAAATACAGCAGTCTGATGATTCTGGAAGTTTAAATAAATGCAGTTTATGTTGTGTAAAATACAATATGCATTGAAAGACTTCTTATATATAATATGTAAAAATTCAAGACTGTAATGACAATGACTGTTTTAAACAGCAAAACAAATAGAAGTCACTACAGCAATAGTGCTCTCCTCTGCCATGATTATGGCCATCCAACGAGGAAACTTGCATCCAAACGATCTCAAGGTTTCCCAGTCTTAAAAGTAACTTGAGAGGCCGTTCATGTCCAATTTCTGACTCGGAAAATGATCATTCTGATAACATGTGAAGGCAGCATGAATATTCACACCTGATCATGTTTGCTGACCTCATTCTTGATTCTGCACTCAGAGTGTCATCTAGATGTGAGGGGCAGGTTTTTGTTTTTGGTCTGACCTTCTGTTGTTCTGAAACCGCATGCATGTTTATTGCAAACCTACATCTGAGAAGGGTTTGGTTTCTGGAAGCGTGGCATGTTTTATGCAAACACAACAATCTCTCAGGTGAGCCTCAGGATTCACTCACTCGTGAAGAATCTGCCTCATGATGTCAGAGTTTTTCCTCATGCCGTGTGGTTTGCATGAGCTGTGTATGTTGGATGCGTGACTCACATGAAGTTGACGCAGCCGGTGCCAGGTGGAGGAGCGATCCAGATGAAGCTGAGGCTGGTGGAGGGCAGGTGACTGACGTGAGACGCCACCACACTGCACACAAACTGAGTCCCGAACTGCCTGTCTGACATCACCCCTGACAAACACACACATGAAGACAACAGAGTTTGACATGTGAGCTCATCGTAACTATTTGTGGAAATCAACACAATACAAGCGGTTTGCCTGCGAGATGGAAACGAAGAAGTTTTTGCTTGCAAGTTGTTTTCCAGAAGGTATTACATTTATATTGATATGTGGAAGCAAGAGGTCATGTTAGTCCCAGCTGGGAAATGTTGTGGAAATGAACTATTTCACCCAGCAGAGCTTTGAATGAAGAATTCTTTTTTTTCCCCATTCAAATGTATGATGTATGATTTTGAAACAAATGCATAAATCCTGCTATTTTTATATTCCTTTTTTGAGCACCAAAATGTGACCTGAATAAAACACAGTCAGTGGTATTTTTGTGCTACGGTTCCTGTCACACTTCTTTCTGAAAATGCTAAAAAGAAAAACAGAACGTCAAAATACAATTAATGAGGAAAAGAGAACATACACACACTCACACACACATGTTGGGTTTCCGTGTTTTATGGGTTCATTCCATATTCATAATGGTTTTTCTACTGTACAGACTGTATTTTCTATCCTCTTACCCTAAACCTCTCACACAAAACTACAGGCCATTTTTACGTTCTCTAAACACTTCATTCTGTACGGTTTATAAGCTGTTTTCCTCGTGCAGAGCAAACAAATGTCCCCACAAGGTCAAGGATTTTGGATATCGCCATCTTTGTGAGGAAATTTTTTCCTCATAATCTGACAGCAAAATTTAGACTTTTTGCATATGCAGTTATTATCCAGATGGGTTTCTGAACTTCTGAACAGCAAAAAAAAAACAAAAAAAAAAAACACAGGCTTTTTTTCAAATCTGACTCAAACCACATATAGAGATGGTTTAAAATGCATTTTGAATCAGATTTTTACAGATGTATCTCAGTCTGGATGCTCATGGCTGCTCAAATTGGATTTCAAGTTGTCTTTTGTGTCACTCTTAACATGACACACAACGATCACGTCAAAACCGGTGATGGAAATGCCATAAGTATTCATACAGTATTCAAACAAAGCTGAAGCCGGCTGTGATTCCGGAACATCACAATATTTAAATGTACAATTTCAATTTCAAACACTTTATTTGTCGCCTAGGGGCATTTCACAAGGTCAAATAGAGTAAACAATACACATAAGAGACATCACACATGATGTGCACAATATACGTATTAATAATCTGCTACAGGCAGATACTTAAAAAATATGTCCAAACCATTTCTGAGTACAATCCAAATACCAAATATATAGCAGTCTCCTCCATCACAGAGTTTTTCTTGTGCGACAGGGCACTTGTTTAGAGAGCGAGATGATGCACCTCCAGTTTTCCTGCATCTGTTTTGAAAGCCTTGTCACATTCGTATGTGCAGATAAATGGTAAATGTTACTGCATTATTGCATAAAAAATATGGTCCGCTAATTCTCATTATTCAGTTAAAATTGCTCTTCTAATTGTTGGTTTAAGTCACGATAGACAGAAGATAGAGAACAGGCAGGAAATGTCTGTGGCTAATTATAGCTGCCAAAATCTCACAATTCTGTTTCTGTATTTGTTTCAGACCCAAACCACCGTCGTGAAAAACACCTCTGATTAAATGGCATTAAAAACCGAGCGATACTGTGGTTCTGAAAAACTCAGACGTCTGTATTTCTTCAGTTCTTGGTGTTGAGTGAGGATGATCTCATGTCAGTGTTAACAGGCCTCCGGTGTGCTGATATCATCACTCACTCGAGGAGAAAACTGATTGTTTCCATTTCATTTATGATGTCCAGAGTAAACTTCTCTCACAGGACTGAAATAATGGCACCAGTCAAAGCATAAACAATGTGTGCATTTCCTTTCACATGCAGATAGAAAACTAGAGAGACCTGCGATCTCCCACGGCCCACACTTGAACTGAATAAAGTCCTCTGCCCTCCCACTTCCCTGCCTTCACGTATACACACACACACACACTCCGTTCAATATCCTCGTCTGAGATTTTCACTCCAAATGGCCTCTAAAACGAGAGGAAAGATGATTTGGTGCACAACAGATGGGCACGGGGTGGCACAGACTGGCATTCACGATGCTCACTGCTGCTCATTAAAATGCAGATTCATAATTTCAACTCAACACATATTAGTAGAATAAAGCAGTCTGACCCATTACTGTTAACCTCAGTGTTGCCATATAGCGGCTCAAATCTATGGTTTTGGCAACACGTAACGGGTCATTGACAAATGTTTTCGAAAATGTGAAAACTAAACTTGTGAACGTGCACTGATCTCTAAACGAAAGTGTTTGTTCCTATCAGTAATTAAATACATTATTTAGTGTTTTCAATAGAAGTGTTGACACTGAAGGTTTGTAGGATGTTTGGTCATCTATCAAGTGTCACTTCAAGAAAAGAGGCTTTCTTCTCTCCATCCTGAAACCTCCTGCGCCACCCATGCGCCTCGTCTCCGACTCTGAATCTCAGCGTATAGCTTCCACTCGCTCAGAACCGGCTCGTCATCCATCATGCAACAGCAGGGTATGAATATTTATTAATCAAACATACAGTATGTGAACGGGCGGGTTAGTGAGATCTAGACGTGTCTGGCCTTCTCAGGCCTTCCTAGAAAGACATACGAAGAACATGACGTCGTTGATATAGTGTTGCGTTATATGGAATCGCTGGCCAAAAGTCACTTTGTTCCCCTGAGAAACTGACCCGGGGTCAGAAACTGGAGGTCCAGAAGCTTCTCGATCACTTGGCAACCCTTCCTTGCTTTGCCATTGGTCCATTTCATAATCTGCCAATCATCCTACACTGCCATTGTCATGGCGATGACAGAAGTGCTCTTTGTGTTGCCAGGAAGAAGCTGTGTGCCCGACTCAGAGACGCAGGAGCCCGGGGCCGAGGGAGTGGGGGCCGACACAATGCAGAGAGGATTATTGGCCAGAAGACAATTCAGCCACCTGGGAGAATATGTGTGTGTGTCTGTGTGTGTGTGTGTGTCTATAATCACCAATCATATTTATTCACTGCTGCATACATGCACTGAACTACGGCTGAGGCCCTTTGCACTGCAGTTGTTTTGCTCTTGATCTTTTCACTTTCTGAATGTTGAACTGTGGACTTGGATCTGCACCAGCCGCCTAATGAGCCGTGACACTATAGAAATACAGTAGAAACGAGTGAAGGGTTTTCTGGAGCAGATCCCAGTGAATCTGAAAAAATCTTTTAATCTACAGCATCAGCATTCTGTCTGATGTGTGTGTGTGTGTGTGTGTGTGTGTGTGTGTGTGTCTATAATCACCAATCATATTTATTCACTGCTGCATACATGCACTGAACTACGTCTGAGGCCCTTTGCACTGCAGTTGTTTTGCTCTTGATCTTTTCACTTTCTGAATGTTGAACTGTGGACTTGGATCTGCACCAGCCGCCCAATGAGCCGTGATACTATAGAAATACAGTAGAAACGAGTGAAGGGTTTTCTGTGTTGGACTGGCCATTTGGAGCAGATCCCAGCGAATCTGAAAAAAAAAAAAATCTACAGCATTCTGTTTGATAACAATAGTCTAGTCTCTAACGTGATCTTCGCGATCATTAAGTATCGTTATCATTACTGTTACCACACACAAACATCTGCTGCAGCTGTGAAGTGACCTCTGACCCATGACCTTTAACCCCAACCGGTGCTGGGTCAATCATGATTTGTCTTTGCACCAAAAATGATGTTGTGAAGCGTGTAGATCAATAGTTCATTATACCGCAGTTAATTCGGGTAATTTAATTTAATTTGCTGCTGTCTTGCAGTGGAACTGGAGCATTTCTCAGTTTCTATCACTCAATATCCCATCGGTCTCTGTAACACAAAATAATCAGCCTTACTATGCCTTCAACACAAGTTACTCAAAATGTGTAAAAGCAACAACAGAGCCGAAATGGAAAATGACTAGCATCTTTCCCAGTCAAGGAACAAGTCGAGTCGCAAACCTTTGATAACGTGAAATCACATTTGTGGCTTAAATCAAGTGGCTTTTAGACCTCCAAAGCAGAGTTGGTGTAAATTTCTTCTCTTCAGTAAAAATCTGTTTTCTTACTTTTTAAATGATGTGGAAACTTGGCTGGATACTTTGACTTCTAACTGATGACAGTCAGAAAAATACCTTCTTACACTTACAGGCGATTCCAAAGCTCTTTGTTGTCTCGTCTCCCTTGAATCTCACTTTCTGTCCTCTCTTTCTCTCTTCAGCTGAAATGCCGTTACCTTTTGTCTGTCCATCCATATCCATGTCCATTCAGAAACTGTTTTGCAATGCTCAGAGCTGGATAGATTACTTACAAATTGTAGTCCGTTACTGATTCCAAATTACATGACAAATACCGTAGTTAGTAATATAATCCATTACATTACACATTTTAGGTAACATAATCAGACTATTTTTGATTACTTTTAGATTACTTTTAACGTAACCCGTTTTCCACATTGATTTAAATAGGATACTATTGTACCATATCGATATTAAAATGCAAAGAAAATATATTCCATTCATTGTTATTAACAACATAAAGTGAATTAAGCATTACATTTTGTCAAGGTTTCCCAAACTGGGGTTTAGGAAGGAACTGCAGGGTGTTTGTGAGTTTAATGAAAAGCTAATAATTAATTAAGTCATAAAAATGTAAAATAAAAAAAAAATATTTTAATCAAAATAAAACACTTACTAAAAATGAAATATTGTGTTTACCTGGATGACATGTAGACATTTTAGAAAGTAACATTTAAAAGATGAAAAAGAATTAGGGAGAATCAATAAATTATGAATAATTTATTGCTATTGTGTGAATATATGTAATCCAAGTAATCAATAAAAAAGTAACTGTAGTCTGATTACGAGTATTTTAAAATGTAATCTAATTACAAGTACTTAATTTTTGGAATCTGATTACGTAATCCAGATTACTTGTAACTACCCAGCACTGGCAATGCTTCTTTATCAGATTCATGTCTTCCACTGGTTTCCGCTCGCTTCAGCTCAGAATGGCTGTTTCAGTGACTTTCAGAAGGAATCGCGATCAGAATAAAGTTGAGATGAAAGACAGGAGCAATGTCAAAAGTCAGCCGCGGCGCCAGAGGGCCTGTTCCGTCACGGACGCAGCTGAAGCTCTTTTGCCTCTCCTGGGAGGCATTAGCACTATTTGAAGTTTAATTTGACGTGACTCCTCGGCTAATCGTGTGAGCTTGAAATTAATTAATCTGACTTGACTTGTGCTAATTTGCGACGGCCGCGACGCAGCGTCCCCTTCGGAGGCCGCAAACAAACAGGAGCGGCGTGGCTGGCGGAGACGTGTCGGAGACACGAGCGGCTGAGACAGGTGGGACACGGCCAGGCCTGGAGAACGCCTCGCGTCTGAAACGCTTCACCTCCGGGACAGCAGCCGGAATCATGCAATTAACAAATCAGGGCCATGTTGCCAATAAGTGAAAAACGTCTTTTTTTCCAACAACATTTGGGTCACTAGTGCCCTCATGGATGCCTCATATAAATGGGATGACAGGATGGGACGCTCGCGACGGATGGGCTTTTAGAAGCAGAAATTTAAGGACGGTTTTGCTTTCAACCGAGCCATTTAAAGCTTGGGAAAGTGCACCTCGTTCCTCCTCCATTAGTAGCCTTTCTCAAGGGCTCTTCTTCTGTTATCCTCAGAGGAACTTTAAAAATTGATCAGAAAGTGAAAGAGTATCCTAGAAAACATGTAGGTCTTCACAACATTGAAAGGAAAACGAGAGTGATGTGTGTATTGCCAGTGCACTGTGATGAATGGAATCTACACTGACTAACAGCGGCTGCGTCTCAATCAGATCCTAGTCCAGTAGATCACTGTCTCAATCACAAAATCCTTCATGAGCACTGGAACATTCACTTCCTAAAGATCCCACTAGAGATAAGAAAATAGAGATAAGAAAATTGCTTATCATGATTATAGTGAATTATTAAAATTATCACGGTTATTGGTATTATCACGGTATTGTTAAAATGCTGGACATGTTCTGACACATAAATCGTTTCACCAAGTTTTATATTTAAAATCAGCAAACAACAAATAAATTTATTTTTGTTTGCATAAACCAGGGGTGTCAAACTCAGTTCCTGGAGGGCCGGAGCCCTGCAAAGTTTAGATGCAACCCTAATTAAACACACCTGATCCAGCTAATTATGTCATTTAGGCTTATTTGAAAACTACATGGTTTGTGTGTTGGAGCAGGATTGGAACTAAACTCTGCAGGGTTTCAGCCCTCCAGAAACTGAGTTTGCCACCCCTGGCATAAACACTAAAACAATAACATTACCAATGATGTCTGGATTTTAAATGACAACATGACTGACAACAGTTTATCTAATAGCATGTACGAAATGTTCCAATAAAGCTTTGAAAAAGTTTCTTAAAATGGCAAACCTCACATTTCAGGCTTTGCATAAAGCAGATAAAATACATATAATGATTTATTATTCAGTTATCATTTTGACTTATAAAGGGTTGTCAAAATGATAACTGAATAATAAATCATTATATGTATTTTATCTGCTCCATAAATAATTCTAGATACCTTATCCGCATTGTTTAAATGTGTAGAATCCACAGCTTGTTTTTCATCAACCAGTCAGAATTTACAGCAGGGCATGCAGATTCGGTCCGTTTTCCGGACAGACAGAAACTGCACACAGACTGAATGTAATGTAAGTCTCTGTAAATCCACTCTCTGACAGCAGGTGGCACTTATGGAGCAGCAGAATTACAGCTGTTTCCCGTAACCTCCACGCACAAAGTAGCATTGCGATTAAAACACTACTTTATTAGTTACTACATGGAGTGAAGATGAAAGCAAAATGCCATCAAATCTTTTCTGAAGACAGTCAGAACCTTCAGAGGTACATTAGGGCCTTTCACACCGTAGGAACCTTTTCATAGTACCAGAACTAATTGTGGAACTACAATTTTGGCGTTTTTGTAAAGTTTCTCTATATGCAGATGACACCCTTCTGTATATATCTGAACCATTAAAGAGTCTGCCACAAATATTGACTTTACTGGATGCTTTTGGGAAAATATCAGGCTACAAAACAAATATGCAGAAAAGTGGGCTTATGCCTATCAACTCTGCTGCTAGACAGATTATCTTTAGCTCTTTACTATTTAAATTAACTAAAGATAAATTCAAATACCTAGGCATATGGATCACTAATAAGTACAAATATTTGTACAAAGCAAATTTCCCCTCACTGATGGATTCCATTAAAAAAGACTTTGAACATTGGAGCCCATTACCATTATCATTAGGAGGCAGAATAAATACTATAAAAATGAATATTCTACCCAGATTCCTATATCTTTTCCAATGCATACCTATATTTTTGACGAAATCTTTTTTCTCACTATTAGACAAATTAATATCATCATTCATATGGAACAAGAAAAATGTGTGCATCCGCAAAAGTATTTTACAGCGACACCGAGAGCATGGAGGACTGTCTTTACCCAACATTCAGTATAACCACTGGGCAGCTTATATCAGTGCAATGTTATATTGGGTTAATTCATCAAATAATAGTGGTCCCAATTGGTTGTCTTTAGAAAATATGTCATGTCGACCGGCCTCTCTTCACGCCCTGCTCTGCTCAAAACTCCCACCACCCGAACCAATATACATTTTCTTCAAATCCAGTTGTGAAACACTCATTCAAAATATGGGCACAATTTAGAAGAAGTTTTGCACTCAAGGAATTATCAGTCTACGCTCCCATAGCAAGAAATCACATTTACCCCTTCTATTATGGATGAAACCTTTAATATTTGGTCTGTGAAAGGTCTTAGGACACTAAAAGATATGTTTATTGATGGAGACGTTGCATCATTCAGTCAAGTGAAAATGAAGTTCCAAATTCCTGACTCCCACTTTTTTAGATTTCTTCAGCTTTGTAGCTTTGTGTCTTCCTCATTGAGCCACTATCCTTCGTTGCCTCCCTGTTCCCTTCTTGAGTCTATTATGGACCTGAGGCCATATTCCAAAGGAGTCATTGGTAAAATGTATTCTGTAATCAATTCTCATAACCTGGAACCCCTAGCTCAATTAAAAAGAAAATGTGAGGTGGAATTAGATATAGAACGCTCGGAAGACATGTGGTAGTCTGTCTTAAATAATATTTATTCATCTTCAATTTGTCTAAAACATAGAGAAATTCAATTTAAAATTGTTCACAGACTGCATTGGTCCAAAGTGAAATTAGCCAAATTCAAACCAAATTTAGACCCTAACTGTGATAAGGTGTGAAATTGTGCCAGCTACGCTATCTCACATGTTTTGGCTTTATCCAAAATTAAAAGACTTCTAGTATTTAAATTTCTCTCTGATACATTAAAGACAAGCAGTAAAGATACTGCTCAAATGGAAAGAAAAATCCCCTCCAACCTTTAAGCAAATTTGTATTTTTTTTCCACATCAGATAGCTCAAATGTATAATCGTGCAACAGGGGGAATTGTTGTGCTTAGGAATGTTATCTACAAAATGAAAAAAGATGTCTAACTGTATTATATGTCTCATGTTTGACAAAATATTAAATAAAAACACTTTGGAACAGAAATACATTTAATGTCCGCTCCTCTCTTACATTTAGTTATTGTGTCACTTAATTACCCTGCATATATATATTATTTGTATAAAATACAGTGGAAATCAGATACACAGCAGATATACAGTACTTTTTTGCTACTCCCAGCTGATCCCTGACTTTATATGTTACTTGAAGAAATAAATTAATTACGGCATGTTTCAGATAACGGCGGCACTAATGGCTATGAGTGTCTACAGGCTATACGTGTTTTACAGCACTGAGTTACAGAGATGCATGTGTGTGTGTGAGTGTGTGTGTGTGTGTGTGTGTGCGTGCGTCACACAAACACACACACACACACACACACAATGTGAACCAAGAATGATGGCATAAAGCAGCATGCAAATGAAAGCAGAGAGAGTAAATACAGGAAATGGCACCCACTCCTGCTTCACAAACACTCTCTGTTTTACTCCATTTTTTCTCCTTCACTTCATCCACTCCATTAATAATTTTTTTTTATTCTTTTGTTTCTTTTCACTGGATGCGATATTCACCCTTTCAGAACCCTTTGGGAACAGATGGTGATAATGACATTGGAAGAAACTTCAACTTCCGGCAAAGAAGCTGCAGTGTGTAATTCAATCCGAAACGTAAGACTCTTCACATTTAGCATTTATTTGGGTGTGAAGATCCATTTAATCCAGTCAGTTATTTGTGTTAACAGGTTCACTGGCAATAAATGAACCATTGTTAAAATGTTTTGTTTTCATTTGAACACATTTTGCAGACACACAAACTCTGGGTCCACTTTGTTTAAAAGAAGTCGAGACCTTTGCAAGATCTGCATCACTGCTGCTTGACATATTTTCAATGCACACAAACACAGCAATCCTGCAGTGATCTCTCACTTACAGTACGGCTAAACGACTACAGATTGAGCACACCTCACATGAACAAAAACAACATACTGGCAGAGCTGTGCAGAAACCGATTACATCTGGATTACACGATCAGATTCCAAAAATCCAGAACTCGTAATTACAGTTTATTACAGTTTATAATGATCATAATCAGATTATGGTTACTTTTTTATGGATTACATGATTACATATTACTCACAATATGCAGAAAATCATTCCTAATTTATTGATTCTCCCTAATTCTCCTTTTTCTCTTTTAAATTTCACAGTCCTACTGTGTGTCATACCAGTTAGCTACCATTTGACTATATTCACAATGTGGAATAGTCATGTACATGTCATGTATCTAAATTTATGATTTAGCTTTTTATCAACTCACAAACCCACTGCAGTTTTTGCATTAAGCCCAGTTTGGGAAGACCTGATGATGCAATGTTAAAAAAAAAAGGAATATATCTTCTTTCTCTCTGCTTTGCTTTTATATCAGTATAGTATGTTTCATAGTAAGTTTAAAACAAGTTAGATAAAAGTAATCTAAAGGTAATCTAAAAAGTAGTCAGAATACATTACCTAAAACAAGTAACCTAGATTACGTTACTAACTAGTTTTCACTGTGTAATCTGTAATCAGTAATGGACTACAATCTACCCAGCTCCGCACACTGACATGTATCTCAAAAACGCATCATTTACATTTCCGTTGAGGATAATAGAACAAGTCTTCCAGTGTCCGCATTTCTATTGTTCTTAACGTTTGTCCCAGCTCTCTTCCATCTGACATACGTCAAAGTCCAGCATTTGAGATCAGACGCCATTAGTCACAATGAAATAGAAACTGTAAAACTGAGTAAAGGTACGAGCACACACTCTGTTTGACAAACAATCCTGCGTGTCTGGCGGTAATAGTGCGATGTAAACCGCTCTGAACAAATAGCATGGAATTTTATGAATAAAGCCCAATCTGTAATGAGCCTAATTTACATAGAAAGGGCGTGTTTGCATGGAAATGAATGTCAGTGTTTTAATTTACATACTAAACAAGCAGTTTACGCCTGCTTACACGAGATTGTGGACGATTACTGAATGAGACACAGTGTTTATGCTGGATAACGGTTTAATAATACTTCTCCCCTCAGTGTTCAGGGTCTTTTGTGATGGAGATGAAAAGTGTTGATAATGGTGCGAGGACCTTAATGATCTGCCTGCCAGTGAATGAGTGTATATGCTGCTGTCCGTCACTGACCCGTACCAGCCAGTACTGATGAGGTGAAAACAGATTTAATGATGAAAAACTACAAGAACCCCTCTCTATAACTTTTCACACTGGGCTGTATCTGAAATCACTCATTCAATTCACTC
>NW_015558698.1:2005-20268 GCF_001515605.1 Sinocyclocheilus anshuiensis | reverse complement strand
AGTGCATGTGTGTGTGTGCGTATGAGTGCGTGTGTGTGTGTGCGTGTGAGTGCGTGTGTGTGTGCGTGTGAGTGCATGTGTGTGTGAGTGCTTGTGTGTGCGAGTGTGAGTGTGTGTGTGTGTGTGTGTGTATGTGTGTGTGTGTGTGTGTCTGCCTCTGATACAGTACCTGCACTGTCATCATCTCTCAGCGTGACTTCTAAGCTGTGTTTAATTGTAACTCATTGAATCTGTGGAGGGCACAGAGACGACCTCAACAGAGAGCCAGTTTTCCCAAGCGGGACCGTAATGGAACTGCCGAGGATTCATTGGAACGTTATAGAAACATCAGTGCTGAGTTAAATTAACACACTCCCTTCTGAGATTAATTAAACTTGGCATAAAATGCCATCAAATTTATTTAATGGAGCTAACTGATCTTCTGAAAGCCAGACGCTGGTAAGTGGACGCTAGTCACCTGGATAGTCACCAACTACACTTAATGCTTGGCCTATGAATATTAATAGATTACATAGGCGGATGTTCCAGGAAGGTTACCTAACAACGTCACCTAATTAATATTCATGAGTTCATGTCATAATTTCATAAGCAGCATCAAAACTCACGTATTGAATGTTGGGTGTATTAATGTGCTGTTCTCACTAAAAGAGATTTGGAACAGTTTTTGTTATAAAAAGCACAGTGTAAATAAAAGGAAGTAAAAGTCAATAACACTTATTTCTGATAAATGAGAAAGAGCAAGGTCTTTACTATTTTTATTAATTCTTTCACTGTAAATAATAATCAGCCCCTAGCAAAATCCTGCAGCTCTTCAACAAGTATACAACTGTACTTCAAAGATGTACCGTGGAACTGCATCATCAGTAATATTCCATGTTGAATAACATATCCTCAATATCCGTTTGATTTCTAGACTTCACCATACGGTCTGGATTATGTGCATGTATCTGGATCTTCTGTACCTGCTCCAACCTCTTTCAGACCCACTTTTAAGAATATAAAAGCCAACAATGTGCACATTACACAAGCTCTCACACCATACACATAGAGGAGAATATCAGTGCTTCTCAGAATCATTAAACAAGCCTCAAACAATGCTCCAGTGCTTCAGTTCTGCTCTTATCTAGCACATGATGTGCAGTACATTCACTCTCCTCCAGACCCTGTAATGTCTGCCCAGAATACTCGAGTGGACTCAACCCAGGTGATGAGCATTCGCTGATATATTTAGATTTTTCTCTTAATCTAATTTTAGATTCATTCAAGACTTACCGAAGCCAAAGGCTGGAGACGCAGGGATGGGAGACGACTGGACAGAAGTGGAGGTGTAGAGACCGGTGACCAGCAGCCCATCGAAGTAAGTACTGGTGGAGATCGTCACTGCAGACACACACAGAGAGAGAGAGGAGAGACAGAGGGTCAGAATTCACTGATCAATGACATCTGAGGAAAATCCAGCAAAAAATACTCCACAGGTTAATTGTGAGAGGCCTTTGGAAAAGTGCTTTGGTACTCAAAGTAAGAAAACAGTTAAATGGATTTTCCATCTTAAAGGTCTACTTCATTATGGTTTGAGGGGAAAATGCTCATGGTGCATGGGAAGAAATCTGGGCTGTGTTTCCCAGAAGCATCGTAAGCCTAAGTTGATCGTAGCTCCATTGGTTTCAATGGGTCCACAATGTACTTAAGCTTACGCTGCTTTTGGGAAACGCAGCCCTGGTCAAACTTAGTAGTAAATTTAGATCTTATTTGGACTGAATCAAAGATTCAAACGGCGATTAATTTGGACTGGATGCTGCTAATGAACGAGACTCAAATCATCAATGTGATCATTTGGGCTGGTCACTGAACTAATTAGTCACAGAATCTGACCATTATTCTACTTTTGGAAAAAAAATCACAAAATCCCACATTAGGTCAAGGAAGCAGTGCCTCTCTCACAAAAATCAAGATCTGAGTAAATAACGTACAGTACATAAATAAACCAAGCAAAAATTACAAAATGAATTTGTTCTAAAGTACACAGTCCAACAGGCAACAACAGCAGATGACGTTTGGGAAGAGGATGCATCTCTGAGCTCATGGTGCTCTCTCTGAGGTCCTATAGTATTGGGCGAGTGACAGAAAACAGGTATATGCCACATGAGAGAAGGCAACGCCTCAATCGTACCATGATCGGCTCATTAATCTGTCAATGCGATACAATGCTCACCAATGGTCTGCAAATTCACATAAAAATCATGAAATGGAAATGGAATATGATTTTACATTGGTTCCTCAAGTCCATCACTCACTACTCAGTTAATTACAATTTCAATTACAAGCACACATACGCTTCCCTAGTAAACACATGCATTACTCCAAGCGTGTTTCTCATTGATTTGTACAAACTGAGGAACAAGACAAAATGAATGTCTGTAGTAATCAACAGGATGGCACAGATGTGGTCCAGAGACACCGAATGGAAAATAACCCAGAATCCTCCTGAAGAGCTGAGAGAGAGCAGATGTGTGTCCAGGAGGCGAACGCGACACCTCACCAGACGGCAGACGGCAAAAATACATTTTCTCATGGTGAAGATGTCACTAAACACTGTGAGGAAATACATCTTAAAAGAGTGTGAGATTGACAGAAGAGGGGGATAACAGACTACCTTGACATTCTGAGTCTGTAGAAACCAAACAACAGCAAACGTAACCAAGACACATGCAGTCATACTCAAAAAAAACAAAAAAAAAAACAATGCTGCTTAGTCAAAATTAAAATGAAAAAGAGCTAATGAAACACCATTCTTGAACATTTTCACAACTTCGTTTCATTGCATGCTTTTGTTTCTTTTGGCATTACAATGTAGCATTGCTGAAACTGGGCAGAGTGTTTTCATTCTTGGCTTGGGAGAGTGAATGTTGAGGTTATGTGTTATTTTAATTATGTGTGTTTTTCAGCAACATGACAAAAGAGCAGACGTGTTTGTGCTGAATCTTCTGTTATGCTGGAGTTTCTTTAGGTTGAAGAGCGGTGCTTGTGCGGTTGAAGATGCGCTGTAAAAGTGCATTAAAAGCTCTTCGTTCAGTGAAAAGACAGAGTACTTCATGACTAGACTGGTAATTGTTGAGACAAGCATTTTTCTGACGAGAAACGTGGTTCAAAACCACAAGCCAACAGCAGATCCGCTCTGAAAGCCTGCTGCTGGTTTAACCAACTGTTTGACAAAATCCCAGACAGACAGATCATGAAATAATCAAAGAAAATCATTATTATTAATAACATTAGTTCTAGTTTGATTATTATTTTACAAAAACAAATTACTAGACTCTCGCTATTTCTTTCTTTATGAGTATTCAAGGGAGAAGCGTGAGCACTCTATGTGTGTAAGAGTGTGTGTAGTTTGTCTAGACGTGGATACACTCCGGATTAAAAACATATCCCTCGTTCCTGCCTCTCTCCTCCCATGCCAGCTTCAATAATTCATCCTCTTACTGCCAGTGTAATATCTAGTCCTCTCTCTCTCCATTTTCCCTTTTCTTGTTTTTAACTGCATTATTCCCTACCTCGCTTTCTAAACAAGTGCAACTCAGTATGTACGGATCAGGGTGATCGCTTTACATCCAGTTCATTCACATTAAGTCATGATATCAATGAGAGAAATACATCGTGGACATTTTATCAGTGCATGACAAATTCGGTCTTTTCTTCATGCAAAGCTGTCGTACAGTTTGAGAAGACAGTGAATATAGCACACATAGTCGTACTGGCTGCATTTAAGGTGCTTTAATAGTATTTCTATTCTTTTTGGAGTTTAAAAATGCTTCAAAGATTTATGCAAATACAATATTGGCAAAATTTTAATTTTTGAGTGAACTCTTCCCTTAAACGTCAAGAAAATGCACATGCACCTTGACAAATCCAGAGCCCAAAAAGCATTCGCTCTCCTCACATGAGGCACCTCGGGCTCAAAGCATCGCTCCCTCAAGAGCGCAGCGCTTTTCATGCAGGAGAAGCATTCGAAGGCGGGTGGGAGTGCAACGCGAGCGATTGGGCCAAGAGGTTATTATGAGCAACAAACAGCGCGGTGGAGGAGGAAGAAAACAGGGATGGAGGGACGTCTGGAGAGGCCCGTGGAAAAAGAGTGATCGATGAAAATGAAAGACATAAATAATTCAGAAATCCATCTGAAAGGGGAGCAGAAGTGGGGGAAGGGAGGAGAAAAGATGAGAACCTGGTAAGAGTACCTCATAAATACAGACGTATGCACCTGCGGGGGTTTGCATGCGCACAAAGCTGTGCTTTGATGAGAACTCTTAACATTCACTCCACACCTGCACACACTCAAACTCTCCCGATGAGCAGTATTTGACTGTCTTTAGCAGAAAGAGAGACGACGTGCCGCTGGGAGATGGAGATGCGGCAGGTACGTTGCCGCAACACTGATCTCTTCCATCTAGTCTTGTCCATCCAGCCGCTCTCTCTTTGTCTCTGTGCCGTCCTGCCCATCATGCAATATAGATGGTGCGATGTAGTACGCCTCATTACCAACACTCACCGCCACGCTCCTACTCAACTATTGATAAACCTCGGGCCTGGAAAGCATCCCTGTACTCGCTGGCATTAACAGAGGGGGCTGCTTTCTGTTGTAGAAGAATACCAAACAGAAGAGGAAGGGCCGTGTTGGGACAAAGCGCAGGAGTGACGCTTCTCGAACCGTTTTCTGAAAGAGGTTCGGCAGGTTCAGACACGGATGGCTCTATATGTGTGGTGCTGTCATCTGAACAGCACCTGGCGGCACCCTGAACGCCAGACGCAGGAGCAGAAGAGTGAAGCGAGAGCAGTTGGCAGGGCTGTGCATTACCTCACTCCTAGTTAACAGCATGGCAGTGGAACAACTCCTGCCAGCGTGTGCAATGAATATCAAACCTTAATGCGTTTGCAACAGTCGCTCCTAGTCGAGCACAACATTTATATACAGTCAAACCAAAAATTATTCAGACACCTTCAACACTTCTCACATTATCACAGTTTACTCACTATGGTTTAGAAATATGCCAAGAACTCAGAGTTAAACTGTGTCTGAACAAATTCATCTTGATAATGTCAGATAACTTTGATAGAAAGGTATGTAATGAATCAGACTGTCAGCTGTTAAATTTAAGTACACAATTAGATAATACCAATTTAGGTCAAACAATTACCAAGCAGTGGTTTGACTGTATAGCTACTCCAGTGAGCAAGGCAAAGGAGGCTAAAGAACAGAAGATGAAAAACAACTCCACAAGATGTTTAAGCAGAGAAACCTTGTGAGGAACCAGACTAGTGGGCAGGATCAGCGACACAGAGGAGATGAGAGTCTGGAACCAGAGAGTTCCCGCTGGTGATTCTGAAATGCCCGTATGAACTCCCGATTCTGTCCATCATAAACATAAGTGTCATTCCAGCCTGTCACACCTGTGACCCGTCTCGGCCTCACAACCACAGTGCCACACTTCCACCTCCGTGTATGTCAGAAGATACATGCAATGTGGCCTTCTGAGCCACATTTGACATCCCACTGGAAACCTGGTGTGCCCTTGAGAAGCCGGAAGCGGGGAGAGGCCACCAGCAGCGACTCGGGCCATCTGTTTCCCCGGCCAGGCCAGTCTCAGAGCCATCTCCTGCCGCTCCGGTCCAGTGCTGCTGATCCGTGCCGGGCCGCGCCGTATCAATCAGCATCGGTGTGGAATGTGTGATGAGTTTACGTGTGTCAGTGACAGCTGGATAGCACTTATCAAACTGTGATGATTCTCTTGCGTAACCCTGTATCGCCTCTCTGCCCTGCTGGCCGTGCCATCTGCTGTTGCGAGGGCTTGTTGCTGTCAAACACGCTCGATCGCTCTAACAAACATTTACAGGTCGGCTTCCTGAGTAACAGCTTCTTTAATGATGCTCCTAACCTCTTAATAGATGCTAACCTCCCTTCACATTTGCTCCGAACACGAGTAAAAACAAAACAGAAGGCAGAGGTGATCATGTTATTCCATAAGGAAAGTTGAAAGCTTACAACATTTAAAACAAGCAGCTTTTATGGAAAACTAGTTTTAAATTGTGTAACCTCCGATCTGGTGAATATCTCTCTTGAAACAGAGCAGGATTCTTGCACATGTGACACTAATGAGAACTACAGTAACAACATTTCCCCAGACCGGTTGACCCAAGATAACTGCACTGAGCTGGAGACCATTTATTGGCTCTCTGACCAGTGTTAGGCTTGTTATCAAATGGCTTGCAATAATAAGAAAGCAACTTATTCAGGCATCAAACTTCCCTGGTGAAAAAACAATAGAAACCATCACAGAAATTCTATTGGTTTCCAATACAAATACCATTACAAACAATCAACTTTTAACCATTAAAACCATTAAAAATGGTTTTCTGTAGTGTGTTTTGGGAAATATTCCATTAGAATTTAGTGGTTTTAACAAGCCACCAACAGAAGGCGACCAATTACCAGTAGAAACCCACAGGGTCCATTACAGTTTTCATTAAAACCAATACAATTCCCAACATAACCAATAAAACCATTACAAATTTTGTGATGGTGTCTATTGTTTTTTTCAGCAGGGTTGTTTTCCATTTCTTCAACTCTTGATACACTACATGGCCAAAAGTAGATGGAAAGTCCCTTCTAGTTTGGCTTTTCCAGTAATTTCTTAATCTTACACATACAGCACAAGTGCTTCAGGCTTTGTGGAACTGGTTCTTTTCCAGCATGTCAGTACCCTTGTGCACAAGAAAGAAGTGGTTTACTGAGTCTGGTGGGGAAGAACTGGCCTGCACAAAACCCAAACCAGAACCCCAACTAAAAACCTTTGAGATGGTAATGTTTACCATTAATGGCTCATAGTCCACATTGGGTAGTTCAGGGCTGCTCAAAGGGATAGTCTACCTGTAAGAGAAAGTATGTCTCCAACCCTGCGAATCTTCAGGGCTACCTGTTACCTGGAGCTGAAGTCTGCAGGAGGGTCGCTCTCCAGGAGCAGGGTTGGAGACCTCTGACTAAAGCCCAAAACACACTGCACGATTTTAACAGTCCTATAAGATCATTGCATGTCACACTGTGCGACATGGATCTAATAAACTTGACATGTGTGTAGACTGTACCATCATGACACCTGTTGACTCGTACACTACGATGCACGTTCCTATAGAAGAATAAACGTCATCAGCATGCGCTAGTGGTAAACAAATAAAGCATGATGAATCATAGTTTAGCAGCTGTAGTTTTTATGTGTTCTGAAAAAAAGTGGAAGCATGAAAGAGGAAGGGATAAGAGCTTGAGGTAAGCAGTTTTATGTTTTAGCGTCATGTCGCGTTGATTTCATGTCTCATTTTTATTGGTTGATCAGTAAACGTGGATCGTAGCAGTAAGCACACTGTGCAATGATCATGCTGTATTTCTGACATTGTCAGAAAATGATCGTAGGCTATCTTTGGTCACAAGACCGTGACAATGGCTGTTTTTGAACCTCTCTCACTGTATGACACAGGACCACCGATTAGGAGCCACGATCACAGAAATTGCCACTATTATTTCACAATGTCTGGAACAGCCGAAAATCATGCAGTGTGTTTCGGGCTTTCCCCGGCGGGGCCAGTCTCAGAGCCATCTCCTGCCGCTCCGGTCCAGTGCTGCTGATACGTGCCGGGCCGCGCCGTATCAATCAGCATCGGTGTGGAATGTGTGATGAGTTTACGTGTGTCAGTGACAGCTGGATAGCACTTATCAAACTGTGATGATTCTCTTGCGTAACCCTGTATCGCCTCTCTGCCCTGCTGGCCGTGCCATCTGCTGTTGCGAGGGCTTGTTGCTGTCAAACACGCTCGATCGCTCTAACAAACATTTACAGGTCGGCTTCCTGAGTAACAGCTTCTTTAATGATGCTCCTAACCTCTTAATAGATGCTAACCTCCCTTCACATTTGCTCCGAACACGAGTAAAAACAAAACAGAAGGCAGAGGTGATCATGTTATTCCATAAGGAAAGTTGAAAGCTTACAACATTTAAAACAAGCAGCTTTTATGGAAAACTAGTTTTAAATTGTGTAACCTCCGATCTGGTGAATATCTCTCTTGAAACAGAGCAGGATTCTTGCACATGTGACACTAATGAGAACTACAGTAACAACATTTCCCCAGACCGGTTGACCCAAGATAACTGCACTGAGCTGGAGACCATTTATTGGCTCTCTGACCAGTGTTAGGCTTGTTATCAAATGGCTTGCAATAATAAGAAAGCAACTTATTCAGGCATCAAACTTCCCTGGTGAAAAAACAATAGAAACCATCACAGAAATTCTATTGGTTTCCAATACAAATACCATTACAAACAATCAACTTTTAACCATTAAAACCATTAAAAATGGTTTTCTGTAGTGTGTTTTGGGAAATATTCCATTAGAATTTAGTGGTTTTAACAAGCCACCAACAGAAGGCGACCAATTACCAGTAGAAACCCACAGGGTCCATTACAGTTTTCATTAAAACCAATACAATTCCCAACATAACCAATAAAACCATTACAAATTTTGTGATGGTGTCTATTGTTTTTTTCAGCAGGGTTGTTTTCCATTTCTTCAACTCTTGATACACTACATGGCCAAAAGTAGATGGAAAGTCCCTTCTAGTTTGGCTTTTCCAGTAATTTCTTAATCTTACACATACAGCACAAGTGCTTCAGGCTTTGTGGAACTGGTTCTTTTCCAGCATGTCAGTACCCTTGTGCACAAGAAAGAAGTGGTTTACTGAGTCTGGTGGGGAAGAACTGGCCTGCACAAAACCCAAACCAGAACCCCAACTAAAAACCTTTGAGATGGTAATGTTTACCATTAATGGCTCATAGTCCACATTGGGTAGTTCAGGGCTGCTCAAAGGGATAGTCTACCTGTAAGAGAAAGTATGTCTCCAACCCTGCGAATCTTCAGGGCTACCTGTTACCTGGAGCTGAAGTCTGCAGGAGGGTCGCTCTCCAGGAGCAGGGTTGGAGACCTCTGACTAAAGCCCAAAACACACTGCACGATTTTAACAGTCCTATAAGATCATTGCATGTCACACTGTGCGACATGGATCTAATAAACTTGACATGTGTGTAGACTGTACCATCATGACACCTGTTGACTCGTACACTACGATGCACGTTCCTATAGAAGAATAAACGTCATCAGCATGCGCTAGTGGTAAACAAATAAAGCATGATGAATCATAGTTTAGCAGCTGTAGTTTTTATGTGTTCTGAAAAAAAGTGGAAGCATGAAAGAGGAAGGGATAAGAGCTTGAGGTAAGCAGTTTTATGTTTTAGCGTCATGTCGCGTTGATTTCATGTCGCATTTTTATTGGTTGTTCAGTAAACGTGGATCGTAGCAGCAAACACACTGCGATGATCATGCTGTATCGTAGGCTATCTTTGGTCACAAGACCGTGACAACGGCCATCTTTGACCCTCTCTCACTGTACGACACAGGAGCACCGATTAGGAGCCACAATCACAGAAATCGCCACGATCATTTCACGATGCCAATATTTCGTCTGGGATCATGCAGCGTGTTTCGGACTTTAAAGAGACACCGCTGTACTGTATCTACCCCTAAAAGATGCACATTAGTACCTTAGAATAGTAACATGTACCTTTACCACAAACCTTTTCGGGGAGGATTAGGTACAAAATGTCCTTTCTAGGGTACTGCTCCAGTCAACAGGTCAGTGCCTGACATCACTGATGCTCTTGTATCTTAACCACTTAATTTCAAAACCATGACAAAAAAGCACGGATGCCTCCCTGTGCCCGCTCTCCTGGGAAAGCCTTTAACTGGATGTTGAACACGGATGCAGGGATTTGCTCACGTTCAGACACAAGAGCATCACTGAGGTTTATTCTCTAAGCTGAAAGGTCAAGTCAATAACAAACAATTCTGACCAACGGCTACCATTGATTTGTGAAAGTGCACAGATGCACACTGGGGAGTTAAACACATGAGCTGAAGGTGAACTGTATTCTGTGTAATGTTTCCTGCAATCGAAAAATGTATTCATGAAATGCACTGACAGTATTCAAATAACGAGAAGAGCTACTGGAGTCAGTGACAGTCTTCAGTCACTGAAGCTTCATCCCTGTGAGATTTCCCCTGTGTTTACTCTCCCAGAATCCCTTTCCCTCAGCGTCACACTGATAAGCAGAGAATGCGCTGTGTTATGCAAATAAATCTACTCTAACCCCTCTTTTAAAAAAACACCCAATCCATATGCACTTCTGTGTTGCTTTTCTCTTTCCTCGTGATTGAAAATGGCAAAACTAACAAGCATTTATGAGAGGGAAAAAATGAGAAGATGTGTGCATGAAACAAAAGCACAGACGAGATAAAAGAGAATAGTAAATCGCTTTCACCTGCCCTTCTTAGGTCTGATATTTCAAACTGCAGTTTTTATGAGCTCAACGCTGCACATTAGCACATTATCTATATTCCACTCATTCACAGAGTATGCAAACATCAGCCACAGCTCAGTTACACTGCAGTGCATTCCTCTATTGAAGAAATTCATTATTTTAGTGTTTCGCAAGTAAGATCCACCAACACCAGGCGGTTCTGCCACAAAACTTCCAGCATATGGAAATAATATTCTCTGTATGATTGACTGTTCTCACTCACTCACACTCACTCACACTCACTCACTCACACTCACTCACTCACTCACACTCACTCTCACACACACTCTCTCACACACTCACACACACACACACTCACTCTCACACACTCACACACTCACACACACTCACACCCACACACTCACACACAGCGATCAGCCACATGTCAGTCAGGCAGAACACAGTCTCTCTAACGGGTTGTTTTCTGCTCAACTGTCAGATGTGAATCAGCAGCTCCTTTAATATTAAGCACACATCACACTGAATTTCCTAACTATCTGACATTGTGTGATTATACCACAGTATAGCAGAATCTCTCTATATATACTGACACATTACATGACATGGCCATGGTGCATACATCAGGGCTCCACTGCTCATCTCCCTGTAAGACTGGCTTGAAACATGCTAATATTTGTGTAAAGTTACCTGATGATCTCCATGTGTTTCTGCTCTTCCTGAGAACACGCATGAATTTCATTCATCACTTGCTCATTCGTGTGCCTTCACTAGATATGTTTCCATGCACTACTTTTCACCGGTATGAATAAATCCAATCTGATTTTAGATTCTGTTTACATGAACCCTTAAACACTGCAATCTGATTTACATATTTGTTTACGTGTGCATTCCATGTATTCTGAACTTCGGCACACGTGCAAACTGTGTTCAGAACCGGAGAAAGACAGCAACGCCACCGGAGCTACAGCGAGAACAACTGTAGTTTTGCCTCGATGACCTATCTGAAAGAAAGCTGACATACACTCCTAAAAATAAAGGTGCTTCACGATGCCATAGAAGAACATTTTTTGTCTAAATGGTTCCATAAAGAACCTTTAACATCTGAAGAACCTTTCTGTTTCACAAAAGGTTCTTTGTGGCGAAAGAAGGTTCTTCAGATTTTACAAAGATAAGAAAGAGATGGTTCTTTAAAGAACCTTTGACTGAATGCTCCTTTGTGGAACCAAAAATAGTTATTGTATGGCATTGCTGTGAAGCACATTTTAAGCTCCTTTATTTTTAAGAGTGCACTGTATACGTCAGAAGAGCATAAACATTCAGTCTGCTCCACTGACCAGTTGTAAGAAGTAAATAAACATACACGCGTGTACTTTCATAAGACGCAAAACATATGTAAACATACGCATCACGGGACTGTGATTATGCACAAGTCATATTCAAGCGTTTACATGCTGAACTTTGTCTTGCTGATCAGATTTCTTCAGGTCTACAGCACCCCTTCCTATCCGACTTCATTCAGATCGAGCTCTGTCAAATTGATTGTGGTGTTCACATGAGGGCGTTTCAGTCCGATTGAGCCATAAATCTGATTATAAACATTATTTGGGTGTGTGTGTGCTGTTTACTCATAACAGAATGACCCATGAACTCTCACAAACCAGTTTTAGCTAATAACGTGACCGGAGCTACTTTTTTGTATTGAAAGCAAACAAAGTGGGAGAGCTAATTACAACAACCCCTCTGGTTTCCTACTAGTGTTGTTTCACACAGAACACGGCCAGCGGAGCGTCTTTTTGTCTCTTGAGGTCAGCGGCTCTCAGGGTAATGTTCACAAGCTCGTGACGGATCTGGAGACTGGACTGAGGCAGGTTTGAGGGCATGGAGAGGTGCGGGACATTACAGTCTAATCTGCCGGTGAAAGGAAGGCTTCTGTGCTGTGGTGAAGGTCTGAATGTTATCAGCTGGAGTGACACGCTGCCCGAGGCTGCGATTACAGGCGCTTCAGAATCAGCTGAGCTTTCAGGACTGACGAGGAACATGTCAAATTACTTCACCAAATGATAATTGCTGTAACGGATACAGAAACATAGCCACGTTTCTCTGAAGTAATTGAGCCCATACATTCACAGACACTTCACGAGTGCTGGCATTGGGAGTTTTATAAGCTCTAGTCTGTCGTGTGTTAGGAAAACTTAAGACATACAGCATTTTTGCATTAGACTAAAACAGTTCTCACTGGTTTCAGTTTCTGGGTAGGCTCTGCGATAATATATGACTTATGATAATACTGTAATTGTTGTTTTAATGATTTGCAAGCTTACAATATTTGAGCGTGTCACTCACTTCACTAAAAAAAGCATGCCTTGAATGCACATCACATCATGATGTAGACTATTAAAACGCAGCCAGAATGACACCAGAACTCAAGATACAGAGGCAAAATATCCCTGTATGAGTTTTGGTCTTATATTTACATCATAAGTAATCATAAGACAATATCACACGAGCAAGTGTGCTGTTTTCCCTGAGTATCAGCACGACTGCAAGTGTGAAACTATATATTTGGAATTACGTTTTAGACTCTTATTATAACTGTCTGTTTTTGCTCTATTTCTCCAATGAAAATATTTGCAAACAAACCCACAGAAGAAGCACGGCACGTCACAGCGGCGCTTCGTTACTAAACGAATCTGTGTTTTGAATGAATCGGGTGTGTCAATTAATTAATTGCCCATTCAGAAAGAAGTTACTTCATTTCTGCATGAATTAGCCATTTAATCGCCAGTGATTACTCTTTCAATAAAGAGCTCGACTTGAAAGCAAACTGATCGCAATTTTAGAGGAGCAATTCATAATCTGTAATTCAGCGTTAACAAGCAAAACAACGACGACCCCTCGTTCAGCAGCCCTGAAGAACATTTCGCTCATTAGAGACCACTGGATCATTTCATTTCTAAATGCAGAGACTGAAATGGCTGCTTGGAAAAGCTTACAGATGGCCTGCAGGTTGCTCTGCACACTGGCATCATCGCTGGCCATTTTGTATCGAGTTTAATGACTACCTGGCACAGTACTAGCATCTCTCTGGCATGTTCGACTGCTATCCTCACTATCCAGGGTGAAACACATGGCCAGATGCATGGGATTAATCCTGAGCCGTGTTTCACTGTCACATTCAGAGCCAAACAGCCAGCCGTCAGCGCAGGCCCTGCCCATTAAACAGCTATCACATTATGCAGAAAACCATCACAATGGGCTGCAAAACAATTCGTGAATTATTGCATCGTAGCTTTGGAAAGTATCTTGAGCGAATTCATTTGGTTCCACTGAGAGGAGTCGTTTTCCTTTATCTAATGCTTCACAAATGTGCAGTCTGAACTTGTTCAATGTCACAGAATGGGCTCTGTAATCAAAAGCGCGTTTTATAACGCTCACACCTGCTATTAACATCCTCCAATCACTCATGAAGTCAGAGGCCCTCCCCTCGAATCCATCAGACCAGAGCTCCTCGCGTGTTAATATGGTTTGTAAACAGGCCCTTAATTAGCTTCACCTCTGAGACTCTCCTGCATCAACAGATGGCAAACATGCGATTCGGGAAGTGCGTCTGTCACAAGCCAGCGCAAGAGAGATTTTCTTTATAGGGCTGCAACAAATATGTGTGTACTTGATAATAATCAATCAAACTAATTACATTTTTGTGATACGCATCCGCCAGTCCCATTACTTTACAGCAGCGAATAACGTAATTCTATAGACAAAACGCATCGGAGGACACATAATGAGCTGGTCCTAAACTAAATAAAGCTTGATATTAAATCAAATTCTCAAGCATTTAACGTGTTTAGCTGTCAGGCGTTTTGACAGACGCAAGTGCGCTTTAATGCATTCGAGTCGTGTTTTCCCAGCACATAACCTACATTTGCAGCTTGTATCCGTCTGTAAATGTTAAAAAGTAGCACGAGTGTTTCCATTCTGCTTAAAGGACAGTAGTCTTGTTAAACTTTACAGGCTTCAGTCAATGAGCGCATGTGCGTCAAACCAACAGAGCGCTGTAATTCTGATTAAAATATCCACCTTATTTTTCAAAGTTTTCTGTGAACGTGCGAGGCTTCCGGTTGATTAGCCGCCATAGGGAATTAGCGAGAAGAATAAAAACCTGCAGTAAATGGTAAAACTGTTTGCACTACAAACCAGTGTGTTCATAATTAAGATAATACATTAAAATAACATGGTAAAACACACCAGTTTGCAATATCCAGCAGTTATGACACCGGAAGCCAGACACATTATATTTACAAATGGCCGCACCTGCTCCTACGTGAAAAATAAGGTGGATAGTCTGCATTAAATTAACATTAAATTAGGGATTAAAATGCTATGCTTAACCCAAGTTCTTGTATTGTCATGAGGACAGTAACTGTAAATGGACTATTGTTATATAAATGTAAAATAATTCAGTCGAGTGATGTATGCAGCAAAAACGTTTCCATTAGTTCATTATTTATCAAAGAGTCTTGAATATGTGCCTTAAGTTGTCATCTTCGACATGCAGGAGACATGATAACAGACTCTATCATTTGGGTGTGAAGTCAGTGATCCATTAGACATTTCATCTGTTTCTCAGTCAATGTGGATGAATGGTGACAAGAGTACAAGAATCACACATTAGTATATCAATTCACAAAAAGCATAGCCTGCCGAAATTGCGATCTGATTTCCCACGGGACATCACAGCATGTCAGACGGAGGTTACAGATCGGCTCAGCATCAGGGATCTATTGTAAAGCTCGTCAGTAAAGGAGGCATGCGTTAGAAAGCCCAGCATGTAAAGCGGACCGAGTGAACGATGGCAAATTTTCCATCATATTCAGAAAAGTGCTCAGTGTTGCCTCTGTGATGATTTTAGGAGAATCAGACCCCATTAAATATCCTCCAGCTCCTGACAGATCCAGCATTCGCATCTGACCTCTCAGAAAAACACCAGCACGCCTCAGCGAGCCTCCCCACACGAGGATCCTTACCTTTTACAGAATAAACGTGTGGGACGAGGAGAAATTTAACAAGGGCTTTGTTCATAATTCAACTCTCAGCTGTTCCTGCAACCTCACTCCTTCTCAAAAATGCCTCATTTTTCTCAGCTACAGCTTTTGTTACTACAGGTTTTCTTTACTTCTAGACGCTATTTCTGTCCAAGGGCTTGTAGAACAAGACATTTTATTGTCAAGAAGCACTGCAGCTGCTTTATTTGAGAAATAAACTTTGACTCTTGATTTTGTCTCTAAAGTGGATCGTATGATTCACGCTTATTGTTTAAAGATGCAACTGGCCACAAGCCATATAACCTCACTTCTAATGAAACGCTTCTGCCTTTAGGAACAGGCTGTATTTTATAAACTGAAGAGAAACCTCCATTATAATTTAGGACATGTCACAGAGCTCGGTGTGATGATTTCTCAGATGAATATGATGCCAAACTAAAGAAGTCATTTAGACGTTATCAGTGTAAATAATGCAATATTTTAAAATGCTGCTGTATAGTTTCACACTCATTTCTGTACTATTCACATAGTAATTTGTGTCCCTGCAGCACAAAAGCAGTCTTAAGTCGCTGGGGTATATTTGTAGCAATAGCCAACAATACATTGTATGGGTCAAAATTATAGATTTTTCTTTTATGCCAAAAATCATTAGGATATTAAGTAAAGATCATGTTCCATGAAGATATTTTGTAAATCTCCTACCGTAAATATATCACAACTTAATTTTTGATTAGTAATATGCATTTCTAAGAACTTCATTTGGACAACTTTAAAGATGATTTTCTCAATATTTAGATTTTTTTGCACTCTCAGATTCCAGATTTTCAAATAGTTGCATCTCAGCCAAATATTGTCCTAACAAACCATACATCAATGGAAAGCTTATTTATTCAGATCTCAATACATCATCTGAAATGGACCCTTATGACTGGTTTTGTGGTCCAGGTTCACATTTGTGTAGTTGTCCAGTCCATCATTTCTGTCTGTCCTGTTCAGTCTCTCAGCATGATTATCTGCATATTTATTTCCAGAATGTTGACACTATAAATGTGCAGCACTTTGGCTTGTTCTCTTTGTCTTTCAGCCTTCCATCCCCATTAATCCCCAGAATCCTCACGACCCCCGAACGCACAAAGACGCAGGCGCGTGTTTGAGAACCAACATGTCCCTGAAGATCTCGCAGGTCTGGATAAGGAAGATAAAGCTGAGAACACAAGACCTCACGCTTCTCTCCTCACACAAAGAACAGCGGCCGCTCTTCACAAACATCAAGACACCAGCAGAAAGCAGAGTTGAAACGAAGGCTCTCTCATGCTTTACATCCAGCGCTTCAGATATTGTGACAGTAAAATTAAGAAAACGGAGACCTGTGGCATCCCTCTACACTTTATGTCGCAGCTTTGTGTTTACATGAGCAGAGTGTGATTGTTTTCATTACAGGAGTTGTGTGTAATGTGTTGATCCAGAGAGTGTCTCTCTTATTCACATATACTGTGGCTGCGCTGCACCTGTTGTGCTCTTGTGAGTTGTTTGTGAGAACCTAGCGGTTTTGGCCTCAGGA
The DNA here is from genome assembly GCF_001515605.1 of Sinocyclocheilus anshuiensis. NCBI lineage: Eukaryota > Metazoa > Chordata > Actinopteri > Cypriniformes > Cyprinidae > Sinocyclocheilus > Sinocyclocheilus anshuiensis. Next base: position 3,254 of record NW_015558698.1, on the reverse strand, counting down.
TAAACCACCCACACATGAGCGCTGGGATCACATGGCACAGAAGAACGGAGAAAAGTGGAATAGAGTCGTTCAACTTCACATCAATACTTGTGCTCAGTTACATAAACACAATCATCTCACTCACACACAGACTGCAATCTGTTTTCACACGCAGCAGCTGTGCTTTTGCATCCTTACCTGCAATGAAATGTGCTTTTAAAAGTTTTTTTTTTTCTTCTCAGACCAGGGTTATTAGAGTTACCTAAAAACTAAAACAGACAACTAAAATGACTAAAACCATTTTTTAAAAATTAAACAAAATGAAATAAATTATTAAAAATATGTATATTTCTGCTAGTTGCCGAGGCAACATTTCTTTCTCATTTAACTTAACTGTACTAAAATAACTAAAACTACAACTATATAGACACAGATATGTATGCAAAACAAACAAAAACGACTAAAAATGACAAAAAAAAAGACTTTAACTAAAAACATAAAATTTTAAAATAAAAGCTGATTCAAAATATTAGTATAATTGTAATGGTATATAAATTATACTGAAATAACACTGTTACAGAGACCCTTAAAATGATAAAAAGTGCTCACCTGCGATTATTACCTTGAAGAGCCATTTTTAACCTGATCTACACTGAAAAGTCCTGGTGTAGGATTTACTTTGATAAATAATTACAAAGAAACACACTGAATGAAACATTTTGAAGTAGAAAGACTGAAATTGTGTAAAATGAATTTGTGTGTACTCTTTCCCAAGTTTACTGCAGAAGGAAGGAGAATGCCCCTTGTATTAACGAGGTCTCGGATCTGCCGGAGCCCTGTACTCACCCTGGTACTCCTGTCCCGGCACGTATGCGCTGGGGCTCCCGTGGATCTGGAAGGTGAGCAGCACCTCTCCTCCTCCCTCGGCCCCGGGGCCCTCCATCTCACCGTGGTGGGTGCACAAGAAGAAGAAGGGATTGAAGCGCGGGTAGAAGCCGGACGGAGAGCCTCCCAAATCCACGGCGGCCGCCGACAGCAGCAGCAGAGCGCAGACGAGAGCGGCCCTGAACATCTCTGCTCCAGGAGTTCGAGGAGAGCGCACGTGTGTGTGTGTGTGTGTGTGTGTGTGTGTGTGTGTGTCTGTACTCCCTTCACACACGGGGAGTGCAGAGCCTGGTGCTGAGCCCCGCTCCCACACTTAAATAGCGCTCAGCCCTGCCTCCCTCCGCCTCACTCTCCTCCCACCTCCCTCTCTCTCTCCCTCGCTCGC
>NW_015558698.1:507-1922 GCF_001515605.1 Sinocyclocheilus anshuiensis | reverse complement strand
CACTCACACTCACACACACACACACACACACACACACACACACACACACACACACACAAACTTCACACTTTCTCCATCTGTCTGCTCTTGTTGAAATGATCCAGCCATCTGAGACGTTGAAGAAGAAAACATTAATGTTTGAATAAGGATAAGAGATTTCTAACAATTACTTGTAACATTCGTGATTAATTCACACACTTGTCCTGCAAAGTTCATAGTACGATCCTGTGCAGGCCGCCTCGCCGCCGGGATTCGAGGATCTCCTTGACTCGGTAGATTGCCTCGTCGGGGATGACCTCGGGCGGAGGGGGGGGCACCTCGTGTTCTGTGGAGGGAGGGAGAAGAGGATTAGTGAAGGGTTTTAGCAAGGACACATGAAAGGTGGGGGAGATCCGATAATGGGCAGGCAGGTGTAACCGGTACGTGACTTCGTTGATGCGCCTTGCTATGGGGAAAGGACCTATGTACCGGGGACTCAGCTTCTTGCTGGGCCGTCGGAGGCGGATGTCCCGGGTGGACAACCAGACTTGGTCCCCTGGCTCATAGCGGGGATTGTCAGATCGACGAGCGTCTGCGTTGGCCTGGTGCCTCCGGACTGCCCGCTGGAGATGGACATGTGCTGAGTCCTATACCCTCTTGCTCTCACGGAACCAGAAGTCAACCGCGGGGACTTCCAAGGGCTCTCCAGTCCAGGGGAAGAGTGGCAGTTGAAATCCGAGCACACACTGGAATGGTGTTAATCCAGTCGTTTCCTGTCGCAACGAGTTCTAAGCGTACTCGGCCCAGGGAAGATACTGGCTCCAGCTGTCCTGGTGTTCGTGACAGTAGGCTCGGAGATACCGCCCGATCTCCTGGATCTTGCGTTCGGTCTGGCCGTTGGTTTGGGGATGATAACCTGAGGAAAGGCTGACAGACACTCCCAGCAGACAGAAGAAACCACGCCAGACCCTGGATATGAACGGCGGCCCTCTATCTGAAACGATATCTTCAGGGAGACCAAAGTGTCGAAAGACATGCTGGAAGAGAGCTTCGGCTGCCTCCAAAGCAGTGGGTAATCCACGTAAGGGGATTAGTTTACAGGTTTTGGAGAATCTATCCACCACGACAAATATGGTAGTGAATCCGTTAGAGGGTGGAAGATCAGTGGCGAAATCAATTCCAATGTGGGACCAGGGTCGACGTGGAATAGGTAAGGGAACCAGTTTTCTTGCAGGTAAATAGCGTGGAGTGGATGTGATGGCGCAGACCGAACAACCCTTGATGTAGCGGGCGACATCCTGAGCCATGCTGGGCCACCAGTATCTGTTCCGGAGGAGCGAGAGGGTTGGTTGGCTGCCTGGGTGACCCGATCCCGGAGAAGTGTGGATGGAGTCCAGAAGGGTGAGACGTAGAGTGGTAGGTACATACAATCTCCC
>NW_015558698.1:0-484 GCF_001515605.1 Sinocyclocheilus anshuiensis | reverse complement strand
GATCCACTTCCACCACGAACTGATGGTACGGATCTGGAAGGGTTAGGGCTGGACGGTGCAGAAAGAGGATTTGAGCTGCAGAAATGCCTGTGTGGCTTCAGGCGTCCAGGAGAGGGTCTTTGGCTTCTGACGGAGGAGAGAGGTAAGTAGAGCCGACCATTGACTATAATGGGCTATGAAGTGCCGATAGAAGTTTGCGAATCCCAGGAATCTCTGCAGCTCTTTGACCGTGGTGGGTTGTGGCCAATTCCTCACTGCTTCCACCTTGTTTTGGTCCATTTGTACTCCCTCTGGTGTGATAATGTAGCCCAGGAATTGAATTGTGGTTAGATGGAACTCACAATTTTCCTGCTTGAGGTAGAGGTGATAATAATAATAATAATAATTCATTACATCTATATAGTGCTTTTCTGCTTTTCTAAGCACTCAAAGCACTCTGCATTGTGAGGGGGTATCTCCTCGTCCACCACCAGTGTGCAGCATC
>NW_015558697.1:376704-396086 GCF_001515605.1 Sinocyclocheilus anshuiensis | reverse complement strand
AACTCGTTCTTCCCGAGTCACATTAAAGATTCGTTCAAAATGAACATTTAGGCCTATATTTACATTTATTCATTAAGCAGACACTTTATCCAGAGCAACTTACCAGAGAGACATGCAACAGAGAAATGCAACAAGCGATTTTTAAGATGCTAAAACGATTTTTGTAGTGCTGTCAAACGATTAATCACGATTAATCGCATCCAAAATACAAGTTTTTGTTTATATATGTGTGTGTACTGTGTATAATATATATATATATATATATATATATATATTTTTTTTTTTAATTCAAACCCTCTCTTATTTTGCTTGCACGCTCTTTTGTTGCCGACATGGATGCCAATGACTTGTAGCATCCTCTGGGTGTCAGCACTTCCCATGTTTCGCTTTCCATCACTGACCCACAGTCTTGTGTTTTGATGCACGTAAGCAACCAGAAAACAATGCATGAAGTCGAATGTAGGGTGTCATTTAGATGTACTGACTGACCTTGGTTTCGTAGGAGATACGCAGTGGGCTGTAGCGGGTGAGATTATGGTGAGATCTTGTATTGATGAATTCAGATCTCTGTCACTTGAGCCGTTATTAGACCTTCTGTTCACCATTGAGGGAAAGTGAAGGTCACTTTGAGGTTTTCGTTAGCCAAGATGATATTTGCTAATGGGCAGAATGATGTATATCCACACACTCATCCTTTGAAAAGCAGGTGCGTGCTGCAGCTGCAATCTGAAAAACGGGCGAAAAGACAGAATGATAGAGGAAGGGCTGATGGAGAGAAAGAAACATTCGAGCAGAGGACGAATATGAGAGTTTAAAGATGATATAGCGTCTGCTGCAAAGAGTCTGGGTGTAAGGGAGCAACCACTGAACAAGAGAAGCACACTAAATTATTGAAAGCATAATAAAATGTCCTTGGGGACAGAGAAAGAAAACACTATATTATTCAGCCCCCCCCCCTTTTCTCCTTCAGCCCGTGATTATTGAGCCAAAAAAAAAGGTCATACTCTCCCATCGTTTTTCACAGAGAGAGAAAATCTTATCTCCAAATGGAGTATTATTTTTTCCTATCTGGACTTTTTTTTATTCTTATTCGCTTTTCTAAAGATTTTTGCCTTACGAATATTCTCACCCTGCTCATTTCACTGTTCCTTACTTGCATTTGCTTTAAATAAGGTTGAAGTTATTCAGCACAGAAGCTGAGAAGCTTATTTAAAGGGTTAGTTCACCTAAAAATGGAAATTCTGTCATTAATTACTCACCCTCATGTCATTCCAAACCCGTAAGACCTCCGTTCATCTTCGGAACACAAATTAAGATATTTTTGATGCATTCTGACAGCTCTCTGACCCTCCCATAGACAGCAAGGGTACTACCACGATCAACGTCCAGAAACGTAGCAAGGAGATCGGTAAAATAATCCATGTGACATCAGGGGTTCAACTGTAAAGGGTTTTGTGCGCAAAAGAAAAAAAAAAAAGACTTTATTCAACAATTCGTCTCCTCCGCCTCACGCCTCACTCCTTACTATGTTTCTGGACGTTGATCGTGGTAGTACCCTTGCTGTCTATGGGAGAGTCAGAGAGCTGTCAGAATGCATCAAAAATATCTTAATTTGTGTTCCGAAGATGAGCGGAGGTCTTACTGGTTTGGAACGACATGAGGGTGAGTAATTCTGTCAGGACCACTATCGTCAAAGATGATTGACAATTAGCATACAGTTTGGATTGGCGGTATGGTTCTGTTCTGGGCAAGATCAGGGAGAGCAGCGATAACCCCCCAGGGTAAACAGAACAGAACCAATATAAATGTATTGCAGATATCGTTAAAGTTCAATAATTTTATGTACACATTTTAGAATTAGTCTGATTCAAAGGATAATCAGAAGGCTGAATCCTGATTGACAGAGGAGGAGCTGGGGATGGAGGAGAGTAATTAGCTATTGAGCAATGCGAAAACTGCTGATAATACTGAGGGACCTTATATATGAATGCTTAGATACACTGTAAATACCATAATTTAATTAACTGATATAATGTTAATATACCAACCTATTGAAGTACTGAAATCTGTTTTGTACCTTTGTAATACACTGATAACCACCAAATGCAGGTGGTGATGAGAGTCACATGATGAACCAAAGCCCATCACAAGCAGCTTTTAAATAATAACATATCGATGGTGCACAGTGTCATTCACACAAACACTAAACACCATCATGGTAACACACACATGAAACTGAACTAATGCAGTAAACATTCATTTAACAACATTAGGTGAAACACACAACCCTAATATACAAAACTGATAAGAAAAAAATAAGAAGAAACATAGTTATTTCAACAAAAAAAAACATCAAATTTGAAATGTAACGCAGGGAATTCTGCGAGTGTTAATTTACGGTTATTCACTGTAAATTATATGGTCTTTTTCACTTCCAAAAACGGTATACTAGCGTAAAATTAATGTCCAATACATGTAATGTCCAATACATTTTTTCACCGTATATAGTAGGGGAATTTACCGTTAACCATTTAACAGGTTTTTACTGTAGCATTTTTACAGTCTTTTACCGTTAAATTCACGGTCATTTTTTACAGTGTAGGTGTCGTATTCCCATAGGTTGATGGGAATCAGCTGAGAGTCAGCTGATGCGAGCTTGACTAACGTGACCTGTCAGAACTAACGCTACGCTAGATTTAAGGACAGAATTTTCATGTTTGGGTGAACTATCCCTTTAAGACTGATTTTTACCGCTTATGGTCCCCCGTGGAGCAGGGATTGGCTGTGCATGCTGTTTATGCCATGTGCGATTGGTTGATGAAGCCATCTGACTTGAAGCGTGATTGGTGGATGGGATTAATCAGGGCAGCACGCTGAGAGCCGTCCCGGTTCATTTTGCATGCGATTGTCACTTGCTGTTCAAGGAGGACATTTGATTGTATATTCAAGGCCGAGGCATTGAAGATTAGAATCCGTTATGTTTTATCAAGTGAATGTGTCTCGCGCAACATGCGGCAAAGCCAATCTCAGCACCCCAAGTAAACAATTTGCCATTAATCGCTCATCCGGTTCAAACAAATAGATATTGATTCTGCTTTTCAGCACTCGCTTGCCAGCAGATTTGTATCAGTGCTGCAGAAAAGGTATAAATAGTTTTTATATCTGGCCTTTATGTGGCGTAATGTATTAACTCGGGCTTTGCATGAGGGATGCTTCGAATGTAACGGTCGGAAGGGTTCAGTTGATATTAGGGTCAATGGCGTGACACCCATGTTCTTTTTCTCTGGGTTTATTAAGATATTCAGAAATACATTAAATATATAATTCATACATATTATTACACTTGTAATGATCATGCTTTCAATTTCTGAATTAAAATTGTTTGGTGTTTAAATTAAATTGTATGTGTGTGTCATCTACTTTTGTCTGCTACTTTAAAAAAATCTTAATAAAATATAAACCATACACTTTAAAAGGGATTTTTCATAGTTGTAAATAAAACAAAAATGTTGTGAAGTACAATTTACTTGAAAATTTCATGTTTAATTCAATGTGTTACTCATATTTTTTCATAAATATTTGTGAAATTTACTAGCAATTACTAGAATTTTCTGAGTGAAAATTGTAGTGAAAAGTAAATTCTACACCTTTTTTTAGTGTATACATGCAATAAATATTCTTTAAATAAATACTACAAAGGCTATAACTCTTACCAAACCTTTGAAATGCATTTATTGTAATTTGTTTAAAATGTTATAAATGTAATGATATTCGTAATAAATGATATTCAAAAGAAAAGAAAAGAAAAGAAAAGAAAGACAACATAGTATTTGACATTTATTTTCACCTTCTAAAAAACTGATGCGGTTTAAGGAAATATTTTATTTTTGGTGATACATAAACCACTTGACATTTTTTTCTTCTATATTAACCGGTCTGTTGAGATTTCTTCTTTTATTATAATCTCTGACATGTTGCTAATATTGGCTCCATTAACTGATCTTTACATTGTCTGCATGGACCATCCTCATGTAATATATGCTAAAATCTTTTGATGGACATTTTAAATATAGGCTGTATCTGATTCTTTCTCACTTTCATTTCAGTTCTCATTTTCCGGGTAGAGCGGCACTGAGTGTAGAATTACATACCCTCCCCTGTACAATTGATTTGTGAGTAATTAAAAATGTCTGCAGCTGGACATGGTCCAGCTTCATGTTCTATTCATGCAGATTACTACATATTTGTCGGGGCCTCCGGGATCAGACAGGCAGCAATGTCTGCTATTAAACATTCATGAGGGAGCAGAACACAGGGACTCATATCCTTCTGGTATTTATGGGTCCATTTCTACATCTTAGTGCCATCATAATGGATTATGAAATCAGAACATTATTGCTTAGCAGGGATGGAAATTTAATTTGTGTCACAAAAAATGTATTAATAAATGGCTTTTTCTTGGGAATTACGCTCACATGGACTGTGCTCGTGTCTGTGTGTGGGTTTAATACAGGTGGCTGGAGTGGATGGGGCAACTGGGCGGAGTGCAGCAGTGAATGTGGAGGCGGAGTCCAGACGCGCACACGCACCTGTCAATCACCACCTGAGGAGGCATACCTGTGCGAGGGTGTTCTAGAGGAAGGTCGTCCCTGCAACTCTCAGCCGTGCACCGGTAAGTTGCATTGTAGGCTCATGCACGTTGCACGTGACTGTTCGTACATCCACTTCTTCTCTAGCTTTCTCTCTCTATCACTATCTGACACCTCATTTTTTTACATTCTTTACATTTCACTGTTAAAAAAGATGTTCTGCTTCCTGTGTGACACAATATAGAGCAATAACAATAATAAAATGCTAGACTGATGATAGAATGAGCGTTTTTGTGTGCTTTTCATTGGACCCATAGGCTACAGGCAGTATTCCTCTAAAGGCAAGGGTTTAAGTCCAGTGAAATACAAGGAAATGCAAGAGGCCATGCTTGGTAAGGGCGTCACTGACCAAGTCAGTTTGAATGTGACTGTAGTGAGTAGATATTCACTCAGTTTGGATGGAGGCCATGAGTAAATAACCCACTCCATGGTCAAGGCCATCGGCTGCAGATGTCTTCACCTCGATTGTCTGTGTCTCCGTTCCGCATGGTCTGCTTATTTTTCATCTGCCATCCACTGCTCGCTCCATCTTGCTCGCTCTTTCTGTACACTTACTGCCATTTGTTGGTGTTCAAAGCACACGTTTCGAGGTCACGCAAGCCTAGAAGTGTCCAAACTCTCACAGAGTCTCGCGTTCGCATGGAGAGTAGTATCAAACCAAACACAGGTTCACTTCTTCTCAGCTATGTAACTTCACACAAAATCCCAAGCATGGCTGATGCTGGTCTAGATGTTCAGGTCGCACAGCACTGCCCGATCAGAATTCGACTGTAGTTGCTAACCCCACCCCATCCTGCAGGCAGAGGCCGACTTGGCACTCGTAGCCAATCCCTGCGCTCGGTGGACAGCCGTAAACGAGAGGACTCTGATAAGACCCGCAGCGGACAGCAGTCTTCCCAAACAGGTAAGAAGACAGGTGGCATCAGCCTCCTCTGCAGCTTGGGGTCACACACACACATACACACACTTGCAAGCGTTTCACTCACTAGTCCACATACAGGGGAGTAGACTGGATGCGTATGTGGCTATGGCCTTGTTTTTTTATGCTCCTGTCAGTGTGATTTATGTTTTGTTTGTCTTTGTCATGTGTATTATGGCATGGTTCATGGAGGAACATCGAGATATCCATGAATCATGGACACCATTGCTTACAAGGAAGTTAAAAGTATTTTGAAAGGGTCGTAACCTCTTATTATGAAACAAACGAGAACAAGGCACACCTTGCTTGGGGGTGGTGACGTATGATTTGCATGCTTCAATATAAAAGACATATTGGACTAATATGATGTAATCCCTAGTATTTTGTCTTTTCTTTGTGAGCACTGCATGAATTTGTCTTTCATTTTTACAGTTACACCGATATGAGCCTGTCACTTCAAAATAAATACAAATTTCCGCTATTTCATTCCAATGTGTTACAAATCAGAAATCACAATGAATCAATAAATAGAGGCTGTGGCTTCATATTTAAGTTGTACATCAAAAAGAAAAAATCTGTTTTTCTATGAATCAGAAAGTATATGTTTATGTTACTTTCGGAAGCAGCATTAATAATATGTACACATTTTTATGCAAAATGCTAAAGTAAATGGTACACAAACAAGTTGTGTACTGATTGTTTCAGAGATTAAATAAAATGCTCATGTATATGCATATTATTAAATATGCGTATGCAGGGTTTTAGTATGAAAACTAAAACGTTTATTGCCCCTAATGTTGTCAGAATGAAGTGAAATCATTCCCTCCTTATCACGTTTCATTTTGACATTCAATATAATTTTATTGGACACTCTTGATTCTCCATTTCGTTCCACTTGATGGTAATGATAGTCTAACTCTTTTCTATTGGACAGCCATGTCAGCCCATATTATCTATTGGACTGTCAAGACAACCAAGTGCTTCCTATTGGACATTTAATATGTTCCCATTCCTTCCGGATTACACATGATTCCTTGGCTTTCCTAGTTGCTCAGATAGTAAAGTCTGATCTATTGGGTAGCCTTGTGAAATCCTCGTAGAGAAGGCTGACTTACATATCCCAAAAATGAAAGCATGAACTTCTATTATGGGTAAATGCTGAGGATATGGAGTCAATGATGAAACGATCTTCCCCTGTTAAATAAGGTGGCTAATCCCGCATGCTAATTAGTTTTGGCCCTTTTCCTACCCTTTCCTCTGCTCCCTACCCTACCCCATCCCATCCCCACTTCCCCCCGTCCCTCTCAGTGGATCCTCCGTCGGGTGGGGAGTGGTCTGCGTGGAGCGTGTGTTCGACCACGTGCGGTGAGGGCTGGCAGAGCCGCACACGCCTATGCATCTCGGTGCCGTACAGCACGCAGTGCAGCGGGCCGCTGCGTGAACAGAGACCCTGCAATAACACTGTTGTGTGTCCAGGTAAGCACAGCCCACCTCAGGCCTCTCCTCACCCTCACCATCTTCCTTATCCACTTCCCGTCACCCGTCCCACCTTCACTCAGGTCCATTAGCTTTGCCCACTCACCCTCCAGCCGCGGCCCACCTGAGGCTAACTCTTCCTGGGCTTCCATGTATGGCTGCTCCCCCCTCAACCCTGGATGCTGGAGAGCCGTGGTAAGATGATAATGGGTTTAAGTGCAGCGTTGTCAGCAAATTCCCTATAGTTCCCACTGCATGTAGGATGGTCTCTCTCTCAATCTCTTTTCATTCTACCATTTCAGCATCTCAGGGGGCTAGACAAAAGTGTTACCTAGATAACAACGTGTCTTGCCAAGCTCAATGTTATATTACGTGCTAATCACTTTATGCAGAAAAAAGAATGATTTGCTCTCTAACATTCAGAACTTGCAGCCAAAATTTGTGTTTTACACTACCTATAGATCTCTGTTCACACTGACAGCTGTTTTTGCTGTATTGTTGGTAGCTAGTAGCAAAGCCTCTTGGAACAAAAGTCAGTTCACATGGCGGCTATATTTGCAATGTGGATCCTGGCGTGCAAGATCTAATCGAATGGGGAAAATCTGAAATCTCAAAAACTGGTTGACTGGTTGATCAAAAAATTTCTGGTTGATCAATGCCAATGCACATGCGCAGTCCTAAGCACGAGTCTCAGGTCTGGTTTCTGTGGGAAGCGGAGTGTCTAACAATAGCTGCAGTGCAAAATGCCTAATAACTCTTTTATTTCGATGGCGTCACTCCTATTACTAGAGCCACCATATTGTGTGTTGCAGTTTTTCCAATTTATAGCAATACGAGTGAACCGTCTTGGGCATCATAGAGTCTTTCCTAGTAGGCGTTCCTGTCGTAACATTATTTGTGGGCTATGTAAATGGCTATAGGTTCTGAACATCTGATCACAAATATGATGTATTGCAGGTAAAAATAAGATGTTCTTCTGTTTGGACAGGGAATCAGTTTTCTTGCTGCTAAAAATGGAGTGGAAAATGTTCATAAAATTGCAGCAATACATCATATCATGAACAAGATCAACAATGACCAATGCATACTGCTCAATGTGCTCCAATGCCTTCACTCCTATTGGTAGTCTTCCCATTATGTCGCCTCTCATTAAACTTTTCTCAACTTTATATCATCCCAAAAAGTTACTTATGCCATCAGGAAATCGGCAACTCCCGTTGAAAATAAAATTAATTCAGATCGTTGTCAGTGTGAACCCCTCTTTAGTTTCACCCTAGTGCGTGTGTGTTTGTGTGTTGTCGAGGTGCGTTTTTCTCTCTATAAATCATGCCCTAGCCGCTCTGATTACAGTGCACGGGTCGTGGGATGAGTGGACTCCATGGAGCTTGTGTTCTTCAACGTGCGGCCGTGGGTACAGGGACCGCACTCGCTCCTGCAAAGAGCCGCAGTTTGGAGGAAACCCCTGCGATGGTCCAGAGAAACAGACCAAATTCTGCAACATTGCTGTATGCCCAGGTGATCTTTGGGTCTTTAAATACAGACTGTCTCATACAGATTTAATGACTTTCATCAAGCAGCACAATTAAAGCCTAATGTGAGACACTGTAGAGAAAGAGATTGAAAGGAACCATTGTGAAGTTCACAGCAAATGATGGTGATTAAGTGAGGCTTTAAATCACTGTGGACTTGACTAGAGTTTGGCAACCCAAAGCTCCTCTCTCTTTCTCCTGCAATATATCTTTCAATAATGTCCCCTTATCATGCTCCACTTTAAGTTCCTCTCTTTTGTTAACCTACTGTTGCTTTGTATCCTCTATTCTCACATTTAAAAAATTCTCAGAAACTTTGTCTTTTACCTTGAAGTGGATGGTGTATGGAATGAGTGGTCCAGCTGGAGTTACTGTTCCTCGTCCTGTTCAAATGGAACAATGCAGCGCACTCGGGAGTGTAACGGGCCCTCGTATGGGGGTCTGGAGTGTCAGGGTGAGTGGCGTCAGACAAGAGACTGCTTCCTCCGAGAGTGTCCTGTGGATGGCCAATGGCAGCTCTGGAGCTCTTGGGCTGGTTGTACCAAGACATGTGGTGGAGGAAGCCAGCAAAGACAGAGGGTGTGTTATGGTCCCTTTTTTGGGGGGGAGCCATGCCCAGGGGACAGAGAGGAAGTTAGACGTTGCAATGAGAAGAGATGTCCAGGTGAGACAATAACATGTATGTAGCCAAAACTCATTCTCTGCTAGGGGTGACCGATATACTGGTAGACACAGTAAACTGGTTGAAATTTTAAAACTGGTATACATTTTTGATTACCATCTCTATCACGGCAGTGTTGCATGTTTTTATCCTTTTCATGCGTTTTTACATTTTGACACTTTAAACTTTGGAGAGATTTTAAACCACTATAACACAGTAATATGTGAAAGAGGTCTCAATTCAGTACTTGCACACTGTTCTGATAGATGGTTTTATTTCTGAGAGACAGTTTAATTAAAACGGTCTGTCAGAACAGTGCGCATGTATTTAATTGAGACGTCTTTCGCAACTTATTTTGCTGCCTGTCACACAGCATGAGTACGGAGTTATTTTTGCAGTTTATTTCACTCAAACAGTCAAATATTCACAAAGTTATGTCAAAATGCCTGTCTTAAGTTAGAACATTAGGCCCATGTATTAGGTCTTAAAGTGACAGCAGCCTAATATTCCTGCTTCATGTCTTCAGTAGGCTTGAGAACCTTTTACTTGTATTAGGGTTGGGCCGATAGATGATTGATAGATTGAGCCGGCATCGTGATTCCTTCCCCCCACTCCCTTTTCCGCAATCCGCTGTATCCCAATTCCGTTTTTGGAAAGGAAATGTAATGTAACAGGCTACCGCTAGCAAGCGACTAACCATTTCCCTTTAGTGGCTCCATAGAACACTTTTTTTTTTTCGTGCCTTTCTGAATACGGATTCACGCTTCAGGCACACCCCTAACCCTGTAGACATCGTCTGATGCCAATTTGGTAGACATCGCCCAACCCTAACTTGTATTAGTTAGGCTAGTATTGGTTTTTGTTATGGCATTGACATAATTAAAAAAATTATCATTTTAATGGCATCAAAAATGTTGCCATTGTAATAACCTTATTTGCAGCAAAAATAACTATATATTATGATATATACCATTATCGTAAAATACAGTTACTCTTTTGGTTATATCACTTACCCCTATTTATAGACTTAACAAGAATTATGTTTTAATTCTGTACCTTACTTGTTTCTTTGTTCACATTTTGTGGCATTGGTCAGGTTTTTTCATATTTTATGACTTCTTCGGTTTTATGCAGAGCCGCATGAGATCTGTGATGAGGAGAATTTCTCTAACGTAGTTTGGAAGAAAACACCTGCAGGGGACACTGCAGCTGTCCGCTGCCCTCCGAATGCTGTAGGTAAGACATGACTCATGCAAACAGGAACACACCGCAATAACTTCCTAAACAGTCATCACCCTCTAAGCTATTCTGAGACATTTTCAGAACCATGGACAGCTCCACAAGCTTGGTTTAAAAAAGAAAACCAACAAGACAACATGCAGTATACAGTTTTTAACCGATCCTTGTTCAAAATCTGGTAATGACGACCCATTTCTGTGATGCAGGACTAATTCTTCGGCGATGTTCGTTGGATGATGAAGGCATTGCATACTGGGAGAACCCAACGTACATTAAATGCATCTCAAATGATTACCGAAGTATCCAAACATTGGTAGGTGATGTCCAAACTAAGCTCTAGCTAGTAAAAGTGTCTGCAAAGCGAAGGTTGATTTGTTTTACCTACTCAAGACCAGAGATCATCTGTCCAAGGCTCAACGAGGGCTTGTGGGAGACGGGGTCTCTGAAGTCATGACCAAGCTGAGGGTGACGTCAAGTGATGGAACAAGCTACAGCGGAGACCTTCTGGCTATCATGGACGTACTGAAAAACATGACAGAGATATTTAGGAGGTCCTACTACAGCCCCAGTAATGCAGACATGAGGGTTAGTGAAGCATTATTTGCTTAGTTCTAAATAAAAAAAAAACAGTTTTGACCCAGAATGCCCCTGAATGTTTCTCTGTCATGTGGTTTTGTTCACAGAATTTTGTGCAATCAGTGAGTAACTTACTGATGGAGGAAAACAGAGAGAGGTGGGAGGAAGCACAGCTGGTGAGTCAGCCTTCACTCTCTCTCTCCATGTCTGTGTGTTTATTCATTCACTCATTCATTCTTCCACTCACTCATTCATCATTCTCTCATTCCCTCTTTTAATGTTGGCATCATCTAACTCTCTTTCATTTAGTAATTATGCAAGTTTCAGCTGGTTTTAAAGGTGATTAATTGGCTAATTCTCTTCTCTTCGCTGCACATCTTTCTTTCAGCTGTTTGTCTCCTGCTGTTTAGTTAGATCATTAGTTAGTTTACAATGTATGTCTTAACGCAAGCTTCAGTTTACATTCTGAAGCAAGGATATCATTAAGCTTGAGCAGCAGCAGTTATTTTTAGAAAAATCTCATATTTATTACAATAACATTTCAAATCCACTTACAGAATCACATATTGAAAGAAGAACGAACAAACTTTTTAACATGAAGCTATGTTTTTCTTTCTGGCAGCTTGGGCCCAATGTTAAGGAGCTTTTTCGTTTAGTGGAGGACTTTGTGGATGTCATCAGTCTCCGCATGAAGGACTTCCAGGATACTTATGAGGTCACCGACAATCTGGGTCAGTTTCCACTGACATTTAGTTCAGTTTACACCTCTGCAATAATGTCAGAGGGTGATGGTCATGTACTTAATTGGTTGAATGTTTGGACAGGCAGCCTAGAAGTTGAAGCTACAAATCCAAAAAAGAACTGGAGAACATGAAGCAAATTGTACTGAAATGTAATAAACCATCTGGTGAATGGTGTCCAATACTGTGGAAAGGTCTTTTAAAAGGCATTTTTAATCATTCAAAGTGTGGTGATGTATATAAATCTTCATGGGTGATTACCTATGACCCTTTCTCATAGTTTTAAATGGCTTTAATCTTTTTTGTGCTTGTGCTTTTAATTACAACATCACAAAATCACCTATATATATTTACATTTACATTTACATTTATTCATTAAGCAGATGCTTTTATCCAAAGCGACTTACAAATGAGGACAATGGAAGCAATCAATATCAACAAAAGAGCAATGATATGCAAGTGCTATGACAAGTCTCAGTTAGACTAACGCAGTGCACCTAGCATATATATATATATACACTGAACAAAATTATAAACGCTTAGTTTATAAACGCTTACATAGAAAATACTTTTTCTATGTACACAAAAGGCCTATTTCTCTCAAATATTGTTCACAAATCTGTCTAAATCTGTGTTAGTGAGCACTTTGCTGAGATAATCCATCCACCTCACAGGTGTGGCATATCAAGATGCTGATTAGACAGCATGATTATTGCACAGGTGTGCCTTAGGCTGGCCACAATAAAAGGCCACTCTAAAATGTGTGAACAATATTTGAGAGAAATAGGCCTTTTGTGTACATAGAAAAAGTCTTAGATCTTTGAGTTCAGCTCATGAAAAATGGGGGCAAAAACAAAAGTGTTGCATTTATAATTTTGTTCGGTGTATATATATATATATATATATACTGTATATATATATATATATATATATATATATATACACAAAGACACACAATGGCATTGAAATGTTTGTCAGATTTAAAAAAATCTGTACGATTTTTAAATGTCTCTTACGCTCATAAAGGCTGTATTTATTTGATCAAAAATACTGAAAAAAAAAGTAATATTGTGAAATATTATTTCGGTTTTTAATATTGGTTTTCTGTTTCAATATACTTCAAAATACAATTTATTTCTGTGATGCAAAGCTGAATTTTCAGCATCATTACTCCAGTCTTCAGTGTCACATGATCCTTCAGAAATCGTGATATGCTTATGTATTATCATTGTTGAACACAGTTGTGCTGCTTAATATTTTTTTTATAACCTGTGATACTTTTTTCAGGATTCTTTGATGAATAAAAAGTTTAAAAGAACAGCATTTATTTAAAATAGAAATATTTTCTAACAATATAAGTCTTTACTGTCACTTTTTATATCCATTTAACACATCCTTGCTGAATAAAAGTATTCACAAAAGAAAGAAACATTTTTGACCCCAACCTTTTGAACGGTGGTATATTGTAACACAATATTTCTATTTTGAATAAATGCTGTTCTTTTTCATTTTTTATCCATAAAAGTATCCTGAAAAAAAGTATCACAGGTTCCAAAAAAAATATAAAGCAGCAAAAACTGTTTCCAACATTGATAATAAATCAGCATATTAGAATGATTTCTGAAGGATCATGTGACACTGAAGACTGGAGTAATGGATGAAGAGAATGAATTTGCTTTACAGGAATAAATTATATTTTCAAGTATATTAAAATAGAAACTGTTATTTTAAATTGCAATAATATTTTACAAAATTAAAATATTAATTTAAAAACATTAAAAATCTTACTGATCCCAAACTTTTGAACGATAGTGTATATAATTTGTTTAATTAAAATCAATTTAGGCTTTTGATGGTGCTGAAACAGATGACCAGCTGAAATCACCACCAGCACTATTACTCACACACACTTTCACACACCTTGAACATTTTCATATTCATCAGAATGCAGTAACAGACAATATCCCTCTGGAAATCATGACCAATCCCCGAGCAATTAATCTGATATGTTGCTCAAACTGATTTCCAAATATGTATAGCTCTAGGCATTTTTATAGCTTTGGAATCACACTCTAAACCACGCACATCTCTCCTGCATACAGAACGGACTACTCAGCACCCAGGTTCGTAAAAACAGCGGGAAGATGAACCTTCATGGTCATACGTTGTGGGCTGCAGCTGAAAGAGTTTAAAAGGGGGTGTGAGAGGTTCTGTTTACCTCTGAATCACTGAGCTGCCCATGAGCTCAGATTCTCCCTTTGTGACGACACCTGTCCTACAGCAATGACCTATCAGTCCCACACAAAGCTTTGAGACGCAGATGTATATGTAACACCACACATTCATCAATAGATGGAAAATAATGAACAAGAACTTGAACTTAAGAACATGAATAGTACTGTACAGAGTTAGTAACAATTAGCACACACGTACATTGATCAAATCTGGCCTGCCAGTTCCCTTCTTTTTCACCAAGTAATTTAATGTCTCTGCTGCAACCTAGATTTCGATGCAAAAATGTGACCCAGGACCACAAAACCAGTCATAAGGGTCAATTCACTGAAAATGAGATTTATACACCATCTGAAAGCTTTCCATTGATGTATGGTTTGTTAGGATAGGACAATATTTGGTCGAGATGCAACTATTTGAAAATCTGGAATCTGAGGATGCAAAAAATCAAAATATTGAGAAAATCGACTTTTAAAGTTGTCCAAATGAAGTTCTTAGCAATGCATATTACTAATCAAAAATTACGTTTTGATATATTTATGGTAGGAAATTTACAAAATATCTTCATGGAACATGATCATTACTTAATATCCTAATTATTTTGGCGTAAAAGTACATTTGATCATTTTGATCCATACAATGTGTTGTTATACCTGTGCTACTTATGACTGGTTTTGTGGTCCAGGGTCACAAATGTGATGTCAGGGCCATGGCCTAGTGGTTAAAACAATAATTTTGTGAAATATTACAATTTAAAATAACTGTTTTCTACTTTAATATATTTTAAAATGTAATTTATTCCTGTGATGGCAAAGCTGAATTTTCAGCACATGATCCTTCAGAAAACGGACGATTTGTTGCTCAATAAGAATTTCTGGTTATTATCAGTGTTGAAAACAGTTGAGCTGCTTAATATTTTTGTGGATACTGTGTTAACATTTTCAGTATTTTTTAATGAATAGGAAGTTTAAAATATTTTTTTTTTACTGTTTCCAACATTGATAATAAATCAGCATATTAGAATGATTTCTGAAGGATCATGTGACACTGAAGACTGGAGTAATGGATGAAGAGAATGAATTTGCTTTACAGGAATAAATTATATTTTCAAGTATATTAAAATAGAAACTGTTATTTTAAATTGCAATAATATTTTACAAAATTAAAATATTAATTTAAAAACATTAAAAATCTTACTGATCCCAAACTTTTGAACGATAGTGTATATAATTTGTTTAATTAAAATCAATTTAGGCTTTTGATGGTGCTGAAACAGATGACCAGCTGAAATCACCACCAGCACTATTACTCACACACACTTTCACACACCTTGAACATTTTCATATTCATCAGAATGCAGTAACAGACAATATCCCTCTGGAAATCATGACCAATCCCCGAGCAATTAATCTGATATGTTGCTCAAACTGATTTCCAAATATGTATAGCTCTAGGCATTTTTATAGCTTTGGAATCACACTCTAAACCACGCACATCTCTCCTGCATACAGAACGGACTACTCAGCACCCAGGTTCGTAAAAACAGCGGGAAGATGAACCTTCATGGTCATACGTTGTGGGCTGCAGCTGAAAGAGTTTAAAAGGGGGTGTGAGAGGTTCTGTTTACCTCTGAATCACTGAGCTGCCCATGAGCTCAGATTCTCCCTTTGTGACGACACCTGTCCTACAGCAATGACCTATCAGTCCCACACAAAGCTTTGAGACGCAGATGTATATGTAACACCACACATTCATCAATAGATGGAAAATAATGAACAAGAACTTGAACTTAAGAACATGAATAGTACTGTACAGAGTTAGTAACAATTAGCACACACGTACATTGATCAAATCTGGCCTGCCAGTTCCCTTCTTTTTCACCAAGTAATTTAATGTCTCTGCTGCAACCTAGATTTCGATGCAAAAATGTGACCCAGGACCACAAAACCAGTCATAAGGGTCAATTCACTGAAAATGAGATTTATACACCATCTGAAAGCTTTCCATTGATGTATGGTTTGTTAGGATAGGACAATATTTGGTCGAGATGCAACTATTTGAAAATCTGGAATCTGAGGATGCAAAAAATCAAAATATTGAGAAAATCGACTTTTAAAGTTGTCCAAATGAAGTTCTTAGCAATGCATATTACTAATCAAAAATTACGTTTTGATATATTTATGGTAGGAAATTTACAAAATATCTTCATGGAACATGATCATTACTTAATATCCTAATTATTTTGGCGTAAAAGTACATTTGATCATTTTGATCCATACAATGTGTTGTTATACCTGTGCTACTTATGACTGGTTTTGTGGTCCAGGGTCACAAATGTGATGTCAGGGCCATGGCCTAGTGGTTAAAACAATAATTTTGTGAAATATTACAATTTAAAATAACTGTTTTCTACTTTAATATATTTTAAAATGTAATTTATTCCTGTGATGGCAAAGCTGAATTTTCAGCACATGATCCTTCAGAAAACGGACGATTTGTTGCTCAATAAGAATTTCTGGTTATTATCAGTGTTGAAAACAGTTGAGCTGCTTAATATTTTTGTGGATACTGTGTTAACATTTTCAGTATTTTTTAATGAATAGGAAGTTTAAAATATTTTTTTTTTATTTGAAATATATTTCCTCTGTACTGTCTGTCGAAAAAGTGAAACTACCCAGTTAGTTACTGTATTTATATAGTAGAAGAAAAACATGATGTCTAACATTATGTAGGCCCTGTATCAGTTCTGAAGCCGAGATTAATTAGTTGGTTACTTAGTTTGAAAGTTTTGAAACACAGGCAGTGCAAATTTCTGTATAAATCATACGTAAAACCATTGGTATGTAAATTGTTCCATCACATTGATGTGAAAAGTACAAATAGCTTTATAAAAGATTTGCACTGATTTATTTTTCGAGTTTCATAAATAAAAATGCTTCTTTTGCAAGTTTCGGGAATTCATTCAGTGATTAAAATGCTGTCGTCGTGAAGTGGTACAGAGAATATGGCTGGCAGCAGAAGGCTGAGATCATAAGAGAATGAAAGCGTTTGAGCTGAGAGAGTTTGTATGGGGGAGTCATCTGACAGCATGACACTTTCTCTAGTTGAGATGTGATCGCTGTGCAGTGAGTCAGGATATTGGTGTTGCCATGGATCTTACAGTTCCCTCTGGATTCTCTCTCCAGTGTTGAGTATTCACAAGCGGCCTGTCGCAGGAAATGCAGATATCACTTTCCCCATGAAGGGGTGGAGGGGGATGGTGGACTGGGCTCGCAACTCAGAGGACAAAGCCAGAGTGGCTAAAAACATCCTGGTCACTGGAAAACCAGGTAAGAAACATAAAGTCTCACACAACTGCACACACATATGCTTGTAAGCACTAGTGGCCTAGTGGTACACAGACACATTGAGCCTTGGTGCTCATATGGGAAGCACAGGTTTGAATCTGGCCTGCATTGTGCGCTCGCTCATCTAGGACACTATGAAATCTGTTTAATTTATTTTTCCCGAATTCATAAAATGTAACAATTTTATCAGTAAATTCCATTTTTATGCCTGTATTCTACTCATTCCATTCCCTTTTTTATCTCTGAATAATTTAATGTCTCTTCTCTGCTGTTTACTCTTGTAAAACAGTAGAAAACTGTATTCGTAACAGATCTCTGTTTGTTTGATGGATTTTATCTCCTTCGCTAGAGAGCTGATTGCTGTAGGCTGTTTAATCCTTGCCATGTCCGACGCTACAGGTCATTTAAGATGCTTCTTCCCCCGCGACTATGCTAATAGAGGAGTTGCTACTTAATCAGGAGTCGGCAGGAGCCAATCAGGCGCAATTAGGTTTAATTCCCTTTCCCATTGGGAGATCTGTTGCCATGCCACCAGTGCTGGATTGACAGGTCGTCAAGCTTTGGACATGCTGAGATGAGCTTTTATATTAAAGATGATTTAGAATGAGAGAGGAATTTGATAGACTGAATCCAATGAAATACATTGTAACAGAACAAAACACTTTCATTCTTACAAAGGTTCTGCTCTTGAAAAGAACACTTTATGATTCTTTCGCCTACATTATTCGTTCACAAACAAAACACCACTATTAAAGTTGGCATGAAATTAAAACTATTAAAACCTGATTTATTTTCTAAATGCATGTTACAGATCGTATTGTTATGTAACAATTAATCTGTGAATTTTTTATCAATAACCTTAATCTAAATGTGTAACTGTTATAGTGTTAGGTTGTTGTTTGAAGTCATGGTTGAAATAAAAATGATTAAAAGTAAAAATAGTAAATTATGGTAAAACTATATATACATTTAGGTAAATAAAGTAAATTTCTTAAGATGTCTTAAAATATTAAGCAAAAAGACATGAAATTAACATACTGTAAAATATATATTTTTTAAATTAATTAAAAGATTATTGGAGTAAATTTTACTATAAAATATTATTTCCGTCTTTCTACTTCAAAAGTTCACATTTAATTCAATGTGTTACCTGCTATTTCTTTGTAATTATTTGTAAAATTGACTAGCAATTTCTGAGTAAAAATAGTTTCTAAGTAAATCCTACCATTTTTTTAAGTTCAATGTAAAAAAAGAATTCTTGAGAAAATTAAAAATTTGAATGCAGCTTGATATATTCAAAATGTAAGTTCTTTAATTGTTATCGTAACTGTTTTTTAGACTAGTCAGAACAGCATTTTGGGGAATTCTGTTGGTCTAACATGGTTTTTTATGTAGTTTCAAGTAATTCACATTTTTTTGTGGCTCAAAGGTCCCGTAAACTGGAAAATATTTAGTGTGGACTTGAAAGTGTCAAACTGATTTTTTTAATGTTAAAAACTCTTTTTTTTAAAACAATGTACATTCCTCTTGTGTTGTCCGTAAATGCCCTCTCGGGTCTCATCTGTTCGCATTATCATGGCTTTGGCGTATTAAAAGGAGGGGAAGAGGGGTGGGCAAGCAGAAACCCGATTACCCCGAGGGAGCTCAAAACTGTCACGCCCCCAGCCCCCTGTCCCCCTCCATCGGTCTGTGTTCTTGCCCATGGGACCTCAGCTGCAGCCCTGGAGCTGTGGCCTCTGCCCGCCGCCTGGCACCCCCCTATAGACTCTCACTCTTTCTCTCCCTTACAGCTCATGCCAGTCTGCCACAGGTTTTGGCATGATTTAGAGCAGTGTAGCTTGAAGACCAGATGGACTTTGTGTGTGTGTGTGTGTGTGTGTGTGTGTGTGTGTGTGTGTGTGCATTGTTTCAGGTGGTTCTGCTGACAGTGATGCAGTGTGAGTGTTACAGCGGCTGGATCACTGCCCTTTCCCCTCACTCATGCTTTTTCAACTGTGTTGCTCTCTTCATTAGC
>NW_015558697.1:345116-369673 GCF_001515605.1 Sinocyclocheilus anshuiensis | reverse complement strand
TATATATATATATATATATATATACACACAGTATATATGCATTACCGTTCAAAAGTTTGGGTCAGTAAGATTATTTTAATGTTTTTGAAAGAAGTCTCTTGTATGCTCACCAAAGCTGCATTTGGTTGGTCAAAAATACAGTAAAACAGTAATTTTGGTAAATATTATTACAATTTGCTGTTTTCTATTTGAATATATTTTAAAATGCAAGTTATTCCTGTGATGGCAAAGCTGAATTTTCAGCAGCCATTACTCTAGTGGCACATGATCCTTCAGAAATCATTCTAATATGCTGATTTGCTGCTCAGATAATATTTTCTTATTTTTATCAATATTGCAAACAGTTGTACTGCTTAGTATTTTGTGGAAACCATGAAAAACAAATGTCTTTACTGTAACTTTTAAACAATTTAATGCATTCTTGTTGTATAAAGGAATTATTTTAATATTTTTGTGTAAACCATGATGCATTTATTTTCTCCAGGATTCTTTAATGAATAGAAAGTACATTCTTGCTGAATAAAAATATTAATTTCTTAAAAAAATCATTCTGACCTCAAACTCTTGAACACTAGTGTGTGTGTGTGTGTATATATATATACACCTGGTGTTCCCTACATTATGAGTACCAAATGAAATGTTCCTTCAAGGATAGTAATACCAGTAAATTTTGATTTTGTGGGGACATTTTTGGTCCCCATGAGGAAACAAGCTTATAAATCATACAGAATTCAGTTTTTTGAACATCTAAAATAGCAGAAAGTTTTGTGTGACGGGTAGGTTTAGGGGGTTCGGTAAGGGGAAAGAATATACAGTTTGTACAGTATAAAAATCAATACCCCTATGAAATGTCCCCATAAAACATGGAAACCTGTGTGTGTTCATTAAAAAAGGATAACTCTTGGAACACGCTGTGTATTTGTGTGTGTAATGAAGGTCTGTGCAAGCATATGTTAAGTGATTAGTCATGTTGCCCAACTCATAGGTGAGAAGCTGCCGGGTAAAATAGCGAGAAACAGGAAGAGAGAGAGCAACCTCACCTCCAGTTACATTACAGGGCTCTAAATAAAGGGTTTGATTACACACCAATCAAGTCTGTATCTCAATGACCTCTTATAGCATTTCTTTTCCTCATCGCTTTGCTTTATGCCTTTTTATTTAACAGGAACTGAGGTGATACTGTATATCTGTTATAAAGTATGTGTGTGTGTGTGTGTGTGTTTGTGTTATAGATGAAGATGACGCCTCAGCATTTGTGACTGGTATCGTACTGTACAGAAACTTGGGCAGTATTCTCTCTCTACAGAGGTGGGACTTTGCTTTCATTTTATGTTGAGACTTTGTGCATTTCAATTGGTTTCTCTCTCTGTTGCTGTTTTCTTGGTTTTAAAGAAAGACCAACCTGCTACACTTTTTCAAGGTTTAGCATTATTTGAGCTAAAGTAGTGATAGATTTCATACCATTATTGTCAGATTTTATATTTTATTTATCTTGGCAAACATTTTCAGAGCTATATGTGTATGCCTAACCAGTTAACACTGACTGATGAACAGAGAGAAAAAAAATATATATATATTTCTCAAAATGTCTTTTATGCCCATATAGAAGAAAGAAAGTCATAAAGGTTTGGAATGACATGACAGTGAGTAAATGACATTTTCATTTTTGGGTGAACTGTTCCTTTAAAGGGACTTTTAAAAGGACACTCTGCAATATCAGAAAGAATTACATAAAAACAAAGACATAAAAAAATACACTTGCCTTGTAATAGTTTTATAGCCTTTCTGAATAGTTGAAAGATGTCTAAATGTATTGAAACGTCTTTAGGGTTCAACAGAAAGGTTGGTAATTTTTGTTCTATCTGTTTTCTGTCTTTCTTATTTTTCTCTTTTTCTTGGAATGTGGTGATTTTGAAACAGATATCTGGTGACACAAAAAGTGTCAAAAAAGAATATACAGGTGCATCAGCCAAAATCATCACAATTAAAAGAACCAAAGACTTAAACTACTTCAGTCTGTGTGCATTGAATTTATTTAATACACGAGTTTCACAGTTTGAGTTGAATTACTGAAATAAATGAACTTTTCCACAACATTCTAATTTATTGAGATGCACCTGTACTCTATGAGCAAATGACATGCACATTTACCACAGCACAAAGTGAAGTGTCTCATACTATATTTGTCACATGGGAACATGGGAGCTTCTTTGAAGATCGTGACCTCCTCTCTTCTTCCCCCTTCTGTTTTTTGCAGTCCTCATGTTTTCTCTCATCTCTCTCTATATTTTCACAGAAATAGCACAGTGCTGAACTCCAGGGTGATATCTGTGACAATCAAACCCACTCCCAGCTCCCTCTCAACTCCACTAGAGATTGAGTTCTCACACCTTTACAATGTAAGTCAGTCTGCCCTTTAAACCCATATGTTGCATCAAACGCGATATGTGTACAGCCTTGTTCCAATATTATTCAAACGATGTCATTCTGACACATTAACATTAATTCATTTTTAATTTGATTCATTTAGAAGAATTCTTCAAGCATGGGACTTTTTCTCTCACATACTGTAGGATGATTTTTAATTGTAATTAATTACTTTTAATTTATTTTAATTTTATTTTAATAATTACTTTCTTTCTAGTTGTACAAGTGTTTAGCCATTTTCCAGAATTTCACTATTTTTGGAAATAAATATTTTAATTATTTTAATTGTTGTTTTCTATCATTTCTATTAATTTCTATTTTTAAATTTATTATTATTATTATTATTATTCCATTAATTCTTTTCAGTTAAGTTTGTGTTTATATGTACATCTTTTAATTTATTTTTAGTGTCCTCAATATTGCTGTTATTCCTGTCCTGCTTACCTTTTTTCCCAACTTAATTGACTGTTAGCAAGTCCAAGATTTCACATTTTTGGAAAAAAAAATAAAGATTAACATACAACAGTTATCATTACTACCACACACAGCATCAAAAACTACTTGAAAAAAGTACACTTAAACGCCGATGGCTATGATCATAACTTTATTCCAGGACATGAAAAAAACTGCTTTAAATAAAAAAATGTTTTGAAGAAGTTTCATATTTTAAGATTTCAGGTAGTCAAAGGTACCCCTAATTGAAGAATCACCAATACATATTTGCAAGGCAAAATCACAAGGTGACATCCTTCTCTGCCTCTCGCACTCTTACTCTCTCCACAGGGTACCACAAACCAAACCTGCATTTCCTGGGATGAGAATGACAGGTGAGAAGCCGTTTATTAATTTAAATCTGTTTTTGCTGTCTGTTGAGTTTTGCAGGAAATCTTCAGTCACACAGTAGGGTGTATTTTCCAAGGCTTAAAGAGAGGTGTGTTGATAAAGGGTTAGAGACAACATGCTGTAGTATATTAAATGTATGTTACACTGATGCAACCTCAGTGACAGGAGATGTTGAATCCTGCAGATAGCTGCCTTGATCTTCACTTGACCCAGCACTGACTCCACTTTGACACTGGATGATTTTTGCATGCCACATTCCTTCTGTACTGTATACACATCACTGAAAACACACTTCCAATTAAAGCAGAGATGAGACACACAAAGCAGGCTACAAGAGAAAATGGTTAGAAAGAGCAGAGAGAGGGGAAAAGACAAGAAGGCTCTGGCTGCAGACATGCAATCTCTGTAGAAGAACTGAAATATGTTGCAAGGATAAAGTTGTATAAGTGTTTTAGCATGTTAACACGAGGTACTTTGGTGGCTGTAGACATTTTATTTTTAGAATGATATAACAAAAATATTGTTTAAAAAAATTATGGTAGAAAGATGATGGTAAATAAATCATACTGCTATATGAAAACTTTCAGTTTTGTATTGTCTTGGTAGCACTTTAAAAAAAGGTTTGATTTGATAATCCAAGGTATCATGATTCATGAACCTATTGTGAACAACATTTTTTTTTTTTTGCAGCATTTATTAATCTAGGGTAGTGCTGATTTATAAATATTGTGTTGTTTGCCATCACTGGAATCTTTCAAATATATTTATTATGTAAAATATATTTAAAAAAATAAAAAGTTATTTTAAATTGTACTGTAATAATATTTCACAATTATTGTTTTATACTGTATTTTTGAACAAACAACTAAATAAATAAATAAGGACATTTAACATATGAGAACTTAAAAATCTTATCTGAACCCAAATGTTAAACACTGGTGTATGCCCATTTCTAGAACTTTACATGTGAAAAGTGTATTAGTATATGTAGAGATTAACATTAATATAAATTGAACCTTATTGTAAAGTGTTTTTAGTATTTTATTAGCATTTTAGTATTCTAGTTACATCATTATTTTTAGTATGTATTTAGTATGTATTTTTTGAGTGTGTTAGAGAAATAACAGTTACACAGCTGTAGATTTAATTACGTTTCCTTTATATGTTTCTATTTATCATAAAAAAAAGACAGTCCTCCTATGAGCTGCATTCAGATCGCAGGACGTTTTATGCACTATAAAGTATGAAGGTTTAAATCTATGAGTATAGGATTGGCACCTGACATTCAAATGGAAATCCATCCTGTCATCTCAATAATCATCTCAATCATCTAAATGAATGAATGCTTGGCACAGACGTGATTGGTACATTTTTACTAGTGCCGAGAAACATAACAGGTAAATCCTGACAGCGTCACTCTAAGTGCTTCAGCTGCGGAATTTACATCTGAATTATTATGGTCACATTCAAAATACACACTGAAGAGCTGAAATAGGACAATCATTATGTATTACCATGAGAATAAGTTCGGTTTCATTAGCAAACATGAACAGAATCTTATTTCTTCTTTTTCCTCTGCAAAGAGAGCAAGCAAATTGAGACTGCGTCTCTGAAGCCAGATTCTGTTGAAAGAGGCAGACAGACGATCAGACAGACGAGCACCAGCATTATGTTGTACTTTAACAAAGAACCGTGGGCCTCCTGGTCATGCTTGTACTTTCACCCCCTACACATCCATCTGTTTGCGCTCTCTTTTGTCTTTTAAAACAGCAAAAGACTAGTTTGTGCCCATAGCGCTTAATGCAGTGTGGGTGGAACATTTGCATTTAGATGGTTACATATAGATATGTTAAAGATATAAAGTTTTCTGCCATTGCCTCAAGGGAGAACAGACTGAGAACAATAGAATTTTAAAATCCTGTTAAAAAAATATGAAAAAAAGTGCAAAACTCACTGGTGTTGTTATTGGTTATCAGGGCATTGCTTTGCCAGTGCTAAAGTGCTTCATGTGGTTTTTAGTGCGTTGCTGGAGTGTCATGTGTGGTTTCTTACTGGTGAAAAGTTCAAATGTTTGGAGTCACTACTCACTTTTCTTAAGATAAATTAATACTTTTATTTAGCAAGGATGTATTAAATTGATCAAAAGTGACAGTAACAACTTAAATTGTTTTTTTGTTTTTTTTATCTATTTTGAATAAATAATGTTATTCTTTTGAACGTTATATTTGTCAAAGAATCCTGGAGGGGGGAAAAACAATAACAAAAATATTAAGCAGCACAACCATTTTTAACATAATTAGAAGAATAATTAGATTTATTGAACACCAAATCAGCATATTACAATGATTTCTGAAGGACCATGTGACAATGAAGCCTAGAGTAATGGCTGTTTAAAAAATTCAGCTTTGCATCACAGGAATAAATTACATTTTATACTTTATTTAAATAAAAAACGTTATTTTAAATTGTAACAATATTTGACAATTTTATAGTTTTACTGTATTTTTGATCAAATAAATGCAGCCTCAAAAACATTAAAAATGTGTATATTATTTTAGTAATTATAAGTAGTATATACAGTAGCTAAATAAGACTATCAGCCTCAAAAACATTAAAAATGTGTATATTATTTTAGTCTTTATAAGTAGTATATACAGGAGCTAAATAAGATTAACAGCCTCAAAAACATAAAAAATGTGTATATTATTTTAGTAATTATAAGTAGTATATACAGTAGCTAAATAAGACTATCAGCCTCAAAAACATTAAAAATTTGTATATTATTTTTGTCCTTATAAGTGGTATATACAGTAAATAAGACTATGAACAATCTTTTTGGACAAAAAAATATTATACATACGATTTCTTAGAAAAGTAATAGTACACCAAGCACCACTTATAACACAAGAATAAAACACAATAATGCAGAGAAATGAGAAGAAAAGAAAAGACAAGGAGAATGGTGACAGAGAGGAAGGAGTGAGATAAAGGGAGCGGAAGAGAGAGGCTGAGAGACAGGAAGAGAACAGTGAAATGTAATCTGCCCGCATTGAGCGAAGGGGAGCCGGGGCTGGTGTGTGTTCAGTGCGAAATTAAAATCCATCTTGGACAGCTGCTATGATTAATAAGTTCATATTTGGGAGAGAAATTGGAATGTGAGGAGGCGTCCTTGTCACTGACTGTCTTTTAGTTAACAGCTTTAAAGAGTGTGGGCTTTCTGTTGACTCGCACTTCAATCACACGGTAGCGATTTTTTATTTATTTTTTTGCTGGTTCTTACATGATCTGTCTCATTCATGGATTTACTTGAGGCATTTTGCATGCATTTACTGCGTAAAAAAATTTTTCAATAAAAAAATCAGCAGCTGTGGTTGCCAGAATTTACCATAAAAATACAGTAGCAACATTTTAGGTTTTATGGATTAAACAAATTTACAGTAAAAAAACAAAATCACACATGGAATTCTAGGAACGTTAATTTACATTTTGCCCTGAAAATTAATAGATTACTTGTTCTTTTTCACTTCCATAAACTTCATTTAACAGTATTTTACTGTAAATACATGAAATGTCCTATTATATTTATTACAGTTTTTCAACATATAGTTAGGGAACTTACCTTTAACCAATTAACAGGTTATTATTGGTAATTAAAACTAAAACTGTTAAAATATTCTTGTTAAAGGGGGCATAACACACAGTTTCACCCAATCTCATCTTGAGTACCTATAGAGTAGTACTGCATCCTTCATATCTCCAAAAAGTTTTTAGTTTTATCATATTTATAAAAGAAAGATACAGCTTTACGATTCTCTCCGGAAACAGCCGAGCTCCTGCAGGCGTGCCGTTGGCGGAGCTAAAGAGTGACGAGCACTTGAGCACCGATTGCCAACAAAACACAGACAATCATCCAGGTGGATGCTGCACACTGGTGGTGGACGAGGAGATCCCCCTGACAATGTAAAGCGCTTTGAGTGCTCAGAAAAGCGCTATATAAATGTAATGAATTATTATTATTATTATTTGATGCCGTTTCACTTACCATCTGCAGTTCTGAATAATGACCGGGATCTTTTCTAGCTGGGACCGCTCCATCTTTCAGTATCAAACGATGTGCAAATCCAGCATCGAACTGGGCCTTGTTTATAAAACGTTCGTCAACAAACACACTTGCAAAACTCCGTTTCTGCCACAGAAAATCAAAATGCATCCACTGTTTACGTAACGCTGGGTTCTTCAGGAAGCTGAACAAGGTTAACTTTCCCTTACAACCAAAAACACACTTCTTTAGAGACATCTTCCAGAGCAAGTCCCGTGCAGTGCAGCTGAATGAAGCGCGTTGATGGGCGTGCTCTTGCTCTCGCTCTGGTCAATGTGTGCATGGGCGCGTTCTTCCGGGAGAAATGCCCATATAAGGAGTTCCACCTGAAACTTATACAAACCTTGAAGGAGTGTATTTGGCATAGAAATACTCCATCATATGTCCAACTCGTTTTTTGAAATTTTGCCCATGTTTAGTATGAGAATCCAACTCTTTAACAGTGTAAATAACTCAACATGCATGAAACAGCATTGGACACCCCCTCCCCCACCTCAACTGAAATAAAGCTGAAATGAAATAATACAAACATTAGATGAAATATTTTTAGTAACTTGCTAAGACAATATTTCATATTATATTTAATCAATATTTCATTAAATAAAATAAAAACTAAAATTGAAATAAAAATAAATTAAACCTAAATAGCAATATTAAAAAGCCAAAAACGAATAAAAATTACAAAAGCACATAACAAAATTACTAAAAATCGAACAAAAATTCGAATTAAACCTGAAAGTACAAAAATAAAAGCTAATTCAAAATGTGGATAAAAGTAGTATATAAATAATACTAAAATATGCTAAAATTTTAATGTTTGCAGACTTTTACCATTAAAATTACTATATATATATATATAATATAGTTTTTCAAGCTTGCTTTTCTCATGCATCTGCACTTGGCATGTTCTCTGCAAACATGCACACTACAGCTGGACTGGAAGCCCATGATCCAATTACACAGCCATGCTGCGCTGTCTTTATATTTGTGTGGTCGACACAAAGTCTTAATCGTATCATGCGCAGTGTCTGTGCAGTGGGTGATAATATATTGAGTTTCAGGTTTATGTGCTAATGTTAACACTGAGCCCTGCCCTGGGGCTGCAACACGCTGTGCTTCCAGCGCTATACTGTTTGGCCCTCAGCGCTCTTCAAGCCCCAGTGCATTATGGGTATCCCAGACTGCAGAGCTCTACCGCACAGTGGGTTTGGAATGGTGCCGGTAACCCCGGGTTTGTGTGTGTGTTTGTGTGTGTGTGTGTTTGTGAATATATTGACTTCACGTTGCAGCTGCATGAAGAGAATGCTACATGATTGATGGCTCGCTATTAGGATCAGTTGTGCATGGAGTGGGTATGTTTTGATTTGACTTTCATATCACTTTCATTGATGTCATTATGAGGTCTTTGTTACAATTATTTGTGTGTTAGATCAGACACAGCCGAATCATGCTGTCAAGAGGGTTTCTCATCAAGATTATGAGATTCAAATTTGTGTAGGTGGCGGAATGGACTAATTATTGAGTGGCTTTGGGCACCGGCACAAACCACAACCTCAAGGTTCACTTGTATTTATTATATTCATGCTTTTATTGTCATCTGCATTGGTGCATGTAAGTTTCATGGGAAGCATAAAACAAGAAATTTCTTGCAAAAAATAGAAAGATGTGGATTAATGTTCCTTTGGATCTTATGAAAAGTCAGCTTTTGACATTTATTTTTAGTGTATGATTTAGTGTGTGTAATCTCTCCATATATTATAATATTCTGTGATATTTTAATATCATTCACAGTTTTCTTTCACAGTCAAACCAATACTAATTCAGAACATTTACTCTTCATTGAGTAAATGTTAAGACTTTACAATAAGGTCCAATTAGTTAATTAGAAATACTAGCATTAACTAACAATGAGCAATACAGTATTTATTAACCTTTGTTATAATGTTAGTTAATAAAAATACAACTGTTCTTTGTTAGTTTGTGTTGCTAGCTCATGTTCATTAAATAATATTAACACAACATTTGATTTTAGTAATGTGTATTTGTAAATGTTGAGATTAACTAAGATTAATAAATTATAAATGAAGTTTAGTTAACTAATGTTAACAAATGGAACCTTATTGTAAAGTATACCAGTAATTGATTAGTTTGTTCATTATTCTGTATCTGAACACTTGAGACCATGCATATCTGACATTCACAAGATAGTAAATAGAAAACATAAGACACTTTTTTTCCCCTTCATGTTGTGCTCCAGGTCTCAATGTCCCAGTGTAATATCCGTCCTCTGCTCCATTGCACTTTTCCTCCACACTTTATAAACTTACAAAGTTTTGACAGGTAAAAGAGACTTGGAAGGCTTGCTGCAGGCTAAGCACATGTGTAAAGGCTACCCCTAACTGCCCTCTGGGAACTTTAATTTCAAAGTGATTCTGTGTGGTTTGGTGCTATTGTGTGTTTTGGAATGCAAGAAACTACTGCTGCAACAACAACTGCAATAACAATAATAATAATAATAATCATAATACATTCTTCAACGTTATAAAATTATCCAACATTATTATTATAAAATAAAGCACCGAACTCCGTGTCAACAATGGACCCTTTTCACAAGACTGTGATGACGCGTTTCAACTGTCATCAGCATTGTAAATCCTCAAGTTTTTTTATATTGTTATTTTTTAATACTCATGCAACGTAATCAATGACGTACATCCGAGTAAACAAGACGGAGGAAAGTTTGCGAGTGAAGGGCATAAAAAATGAACTGGAACTCAGCCCCGGAGATGTGAAAAAGGTGGCGGTGCTAGGTTTGTGTTGTTCATCAACAGACCAATCATATACTGAGTCAGCGCTTCCCTCATTAATTATTCATGCCCTTTCTACAGTGCGAAGAAACTTTGGCAGGGTTTTGTTTTTTGTTTTTTTTCAGCTTTGAACGTTGAAAATGGCGTTGAGCTGTAATGATAATGTATAATCGGCAGTTAATAAACTGTGTCATTTTGTTTGTGCTTTTCTACGCTTCAGTAGACTTAAAACAACCACCGAATTTATTTGCCGACATCTTTAATTTGCGCGTGCTAGTCGCATCCTGTCATTGAATGTTTTTAGTTTCATACATATGCTGGGTTTAAATTAAGGATTTACAAATGTAGCCTACCCATGTGAAAATCGAAACCTGCATGGCTACCCAAAATTGATTACTAACCCAGGATCAAATGTGGCCAGTGTGAAACAGGAACGATAACCCAGGATTATATATATTTACCCAGGGTTAGAATTTGCAGCACTCTGTGTGTGTGGCTGCATATTTATTTAATAATAATAATAATTTAATAAATAAAATACATTTATTATAAACAATTTTTAACTTAAACAGTAAGTTTTACTTTATTTTATTTCAGGACATGATTATTTTGTACATTTTTGTAACTGTTTTTACATCAGCTAACCTGGCCATGCAGAAAGCAGAGGTGTGCGCTGCATCACATCGTCCATTCATCTGTCTTTTCTCGCGCTCCGGCTCTCATACGGCGGGCTCAGTGTGCGCTGGATTAGCGAAATAGCTGTTTTATCGCGCAGGGATTTGATCTCATTCCGCGCTCTTGTCTGTCTCCGCTCCGCAGCTCGTCGTTGCTGGGCTCCTGGTCTGCGCGAGGCTGTAGAGCCGTGCCCGTCGACTCCAGCACAACCAAATGCTTGTGTGACAGACTCTCCACCTTCGCCATTTTAGCACGCCTCAATCCCGATGTGGTAAGTCGAGCTATTTCTATTGTTTCCTTTAACGCCGAAGAACGTCAAAAGACGCGTTTGTGTGACATTGTGTGATTTAATGTTCCGCTTTTTTTTTCTTTTTTTCTTTTTGGTCATAGGCGTCATTGTCATTGTGTATCAACAGATCCCTCTCTCTCACTCCCCCCTCTCCTCCTCTCCACGGCATACCAGAGCCATGCAGCAGATGTAATGCAAACAATTTAAGACATGTTTTATTCTTTGATGTGTTCTGAGTATATAGATACACATATTTGTGACAAAAAGGAACGTTTTGCTAGCTTTGTTTAATGCTAGAATGCAGTGCATGAAACATGCTAGCTTTCATTTTGGATTTGCATACATTAAATGTTTGTACAGAGAAAATGCATGTGATTAATAATATAATAGTTAAAAATAGCTGTCTTAACTGCCTACATTGCAATATCTATTATTTGTAAAGAAATGCATTTTGTTTAAAACACACCAACATACAAATTCCCATATATATATATATATTATTCTGTTGGATTTTGCTGTGTGGACACCTCAGATACATTTTTCCTGGTACATTCAGATGTGCATAGGGGATTTGTTGGCCTTTTCATGAGTGTAAAACATATATCTTAATGACACACCATCCGTGCATTTTGGCCTTAGAGGGTTGTCTTTGTGTAAATCTATATGTCTTCCTTTAAAATAGCATCTTTATTTAAAATGATGGAATTTGGTTTGGTTTAATGCAAGAAAGGGCTGTGTCTTTGTGTGGAATTTTCATTCAGTGTGATTAGTTATTATTAGACTGGAAACTGCATCTGAAGCAGTTTATTCACCAGTTGCCGTGGAAACAGCATGGGCAGTGGAAGTTCTTACCCCCCCCCCCCCCCCAAAAAAAGAGGAAGAGGAAGCTTGACACCCTACTGGCCAAAACAATGGCCATGTCTTCTCTCATTTGCTCTGCCAAGATGTTTCAGATTGGCTGCATCAGGAACAGAAGTCACTGTTGTGACACTGTTTTGATTTGGGAAACCAAGTGAAAAAGTGACATCATAACAAAGCAGAGTTAGGATCACATCATTACATACAGGCTGCTGTGCACAAAGCTGCAAATATGGAATACAAAAAAGTGTACAACAAACATGAATTGCTTTTTGTAGCACATTTTACTGGGTTAATGTGGTTTGTTTAAATGCAATGCAAAAAAAAATCCTGCTTTACTCTGGGATTCAGTTGGATTGGAAAATGGAAATATGAAATTTGGAAAACCACAACAAGTGTAAATTGCCTTTTGCAACAAATTTTACTTGATTGAAGGTATAGTTCACCCCAAAATTGACTCTTTTTTTTATTTTTGATTTTTTTTCTTCTGCTGAATACAAAAGATGTTTTGAAGAATTTGGGTGACCGAACAATTGATGGACCCCGTTGACATCCATAGTTTTCCATTGTAAATGTTATTGTTAATGTGAAATTCCAAGTTAAACTGGATATTCAAGGAAAAAATGTAGGGTGCTGCTACTTCACTCTTTGAATCAGCTGGATTTGAAATGTGGGCTTTGCGAGCCATACTTTGCTTAAATTCCACCGAAATATCTACTTGGCTATTGTTTAACATTATTGAATTGTTCTCTCGACCTAAGTTATGTCAGCAGAAAAGGAAAGTCATTTCAGAAGAGCTACATTTTGATTAAAAATTCAAAAGACAAATTATTTTTATTTGGAATGAAGTGCACTGATTGTTCGTTCACAATAAAACCAGGAAAGTGCATTAAAGTAAATAGGGTTATATTTATTTCATGCTGATAAAGGCTGATGTTACAGTACATTCAAGCAATGTTTTTAGGATAGCCAGTTTAAATTTTACACATTTTTATCTGTGTTTCAGAGTTTTCCTCCTGTGTGCATATGTGCTGCTATATGCTTTCATGGATGTGTGTGTAAAGACCGCATGAGCTGCATCTGCATGTCTCCTCATGGTGATCCAGAGAGCTATAGCTGTATGCTAATCGCTCGCCTTATGATGGCTGCCTGTCCCGCTCTACCTGGTCAGATGGACGCGGAATAAGGGAGTGTCGCAGTTAGCTCGTTCCATGCCTCATGGAAAGCATATTGTGGGGATTTCATTTGAGTAGCCGTGTGCCAGCAGAAGGGTGGACCGCTCCTCCCCTTGGCTCCACTCCCTGTCTGTCTCTCTCTTTCTCTAGCCTTCTCGCTCCAGACCCCCACTGCTATGTCGCTAATTATTCCTGCAGCTCCACTTGCCACCTCAAAATGGCCCATCCAACGGCCACTCCGCTGGCAACTAGCATCCTACAGCTTCAGAATGATAAAGAGCCAGAGAAACACTTCCCTTCCTCTCTTTCCCTCCCACATTCTGAGTTTGAATATACAGTCAGCTGAAGAGCACATGGAAAGAGAAACAAGAAATAAAGGGAGATAGTACACTGCAGCTATTTTAATCGCACTCCAGTATTTCTACAAATGTTTCCAGCTTTGAACCAGGCTCTGGTTTACATGGGTCAGATTGTCTTACGCTTTATAAGCAGTTTGATATGAGAAAATTGCTGTGGTTTTGCCCAGACTGAATATTTATGAGCTAAAGCTTGTAGAAATGCACAGTTATGCTGCAGTTGTACTTGGATGAAGCTCTGAATACATCATTCCCAAATATGGGTCAGTGAAGATGGCGAGAAAATGAAACCGCACACTGTGTTGAGATGTTTCATGTTAGTACATTCTTCAGAGGTAGGCAATCGTCTTTTTGCTTGTCACTTGTAAAAGATTCAGGATTGCCTTTGCAAGTCTATTATTTATGTTTGTGCAGTCCTACTTAATTTCTACAGTTTGGCAAGTTTTAAAATATTAATAGACCAATGTCCTTAGTACTTATTGAATGTATTGTTTAGCTTATAGCTTTTT
This sequence comes from Sinocyclocheilus anshuiensis, assembly GCF_001515605.1. NCBI lineage: Eukaryota > Metazoa > Chordata > Actinopteri > Cypriniformes > Cyprinidae > Sinocyclocheilus > Sinocyclocheilus anshuiensis. Next base: position 355,635 of record NW_015558697.1, on the reverse strand, counting down.
AAATAACCATGCATTTTCAAGTACATTGTGGCTTAGTTATATTTATTTACTCATTTCTGTCAGGACCACTATAGTTAAAGATGATTGACAATTAACATATAGTTTAGAATGACGGTATGGTTCTGTTCTGGGCAAGAGAGCAGTGATAACCCCCTAGGGTAAACAGAAGAGAACCAACATAAATGTATTGCAGATACCATTAATATTCAGTAACATTTTAGAAATTCATCTGATTTAAAGGAGAATCATAAGGCTGAACCATGACTGGATGAGAGGAGGAGCTGGGGATGGAGGGGGCAATTAGCTATTGAGCAATGCGAAAGCTGCTGATAATACTGAAGAACCTTATGTATGAATGCTGAGATAGGCGTCGTATTCCTATAGGTAGATGTGGATCAGCTGACGCGAGCTTGACTGACATGACCTGGCAGAACTAATGCTACGCTTGATTAATTGATTATTGCAGAGCCATATATATATATATATTAGGCGCCTGCCCTATAGCATGGTGTATTTTTATTTGTTTTGTTAATAAAAGTTCTATGTTTTATATATACGCTAAAGTAAGTTTGACGTTGTATTCTGTTGTTGCATTCAAGCAATTGACGCGGAACTGCCGCTAATTAAAAAGTGAAAGTAAAATGCGCATGGCGCTTTTAAGCTATTTAACGCCCCGCGGTGATACCGGTATTACCGGTGTTGTCACACGTCGATTAACCGGTGGGAAAATTTCCTCACTGTCACAACCCTAATATATATATATATATATATATATATATATCGAGGTCGATCGATGTATCGGTTTTGCCTATTAATCGGCACCGATAGTTGATTGCTGGAACTATCAGCAAAAATCCATGCCGATAGTTTTTCCGGTTTCCGTTTTTTTTCCCATTGCATCTGTTGCTGGAGTGGCTGAGAATGGTCCGCTGCCATTATACAGTGCGAGAGCGGCCTCTACAGGCGGAAATCACTGACAGCACGTGTTGATTGTTTTGGCACGTGAGGCTGCGCGTTGCACAGTGCGGGAAACTTCAAACGCTGTTTAAATACAGCTGACAGAAAATCCTGCAGCGGAACAGAGCGCCATTCACATAGTTTTCCATTAAATTACATTATATTTGTCCCAAATAGTTATTAATGTGCATAATAACTTCACCCTAGGCTGTAACATTGTGTATTGTGCATTTTTCAGCAAAACGTTTGTCTTTCTGTGGCTCTAATAAAGTATGGTTCATTTATTGAGCTATAGGCCTATGTACATCACGGTTTCTCTTTCTGTTGGCTCTGTTTTTTTAAACACCAAACTGCAAACTCATCTATGCCGCATTGTTCATTTTTGAAGTGAACTTTTGTCTATTTGGCGATTAAATAAACTGTTTTAGACCGCCGCTTGAAGTGAACGCGACGCGTATTTTGTTATTTTGATTAGATAATCAAGTGTTCTAAAATAGAAGCAAATAAAGAGTGAGAGTATACATACAATATCCATATGTATGTAATTTCAGGAGATGGTCCTCACTGCAGAACACAAGATCCAAGATCCTCCCACCTTACATATACCTAAACCTACCCGTCTCCACCCCTTGATCCCTAAACCTACCAATCTCCACCCCCTAGATGTGAATCCAACTACGCCCCCTGGATCTTGTGTTCTGCAGTGAGGGGCTACTGAATTTCAGTGCTGTGGCCTTTGTGTAGATAATTAAAGATGGCCATCTTTAAGCATGACTGTTGATATGAAATGGTAACACTTTACAATAAGTAACATTGTAACATTAATATTAATGAAAGCTGTATAAGTATTGTTCCTAGTTAGAGTTTGTTCATTTCAACATTTAGGCTAATATTACATTTTTTAAATTTTGTTTCTTCTGTTAACATTAGTTAATAAACTATGAACGTTAATGATCAATTTAATAATTAATATGAATATTTGATTCATTTAAAAATTATGGTTATTTTTTTTAAATAGTAAAGCACTATTTTAGTTTCAGTATCCATTTTAAAAACTATAGGTTGATTAATCAATATCGGCTAGTGTGGACCAACCTAGCTATCGGTAAAATCCACTATCGGTCAACCTCTAATATATATATATATATAAGGCATGGGCCATACATATAATTTATATAATTTCATATAATTTAGTTATATAATTTCCTTTACATAATTTGAAGCAAAAACAGAATGTTCTGACTAGCTTTGTGAAATTATACTACATGCCTAAACGAAGCAAACAGCAGAAGCTCTGAATGAGACGCATATTCACTCTCTGACAGCAGGAGGCGCTTCTGGAACACCACATACTGCGTTTCCTTGGTTACCACAGTCTATGGCTGAAACACTGCTTTAATTTGAACTATACATAGACGAGATGAAAAGACAATACCATCTAAACTTTTCTGAAGGCAGTCAGTTCCCCTCAGAAACACATTCATATAAATCAGTACTGAGGATTTTCTTCCAATAGTTCGTGCATCATGATCTGCTACAGTACAGTGATCTGCCTGCTACAGTATATTTCTCTGTGCGTCCGTCTTCAGCGTCTCTGGCCTGTGTTAACGGGCGTTTACAGACTTCATATTTTCACATAAATTACATTTTGGAAATAATGCATATTTTATTGCAGTTTTTATTGTTGTAGTCTAATGATTATTTAGTTATTTTTGCATCAAAATTCAGAAATAAAGCAATTATAGTTTTGAATATTGGCTATATTATTTTGAATATTATCAGATGCCTAAACACACACACACACACACACACACACAAACATATAAATCAAACGTTTCAACGTATGTTTGATAGTTTCCGTTCCCAACTTGCTATGGCTCACTGTCTGCACTGATGGACTAAATAATTCCCTTGGTTCGATAGTGGTTGTTCTGAGTACTAACCTGTCTTCCACAGCTTAGGCTTAGTCAAGTGTTTGATTGGCCAGGAGAAGACAAACTTAGTCTCAGAGGATGCATTTCTTTCTTGATTGTCAGTGGGGACCTCACTGCAGTGCAGATTAATCAGAGGGATTTAATTAACTTGGCCCTGTGCGCACATTAAACCTGGAGACAAGACAGGCTATAAACTCAACCAATTATCTTTGTGTGTAAGTGTAAGTTTGTGTGTTTTCGACTTAAGGTAAGAAGTGCACACTTCTGTGAATATGTAACACCCATGGACATCCTTAACGCTGCTGTGCCATATTTACAATGTTTAACAGATAAGATTTCTAGAAGTGTATTATAGTGGCATAAGTCTTAGGCAGGGAATGCAGATATTCACAAACACACAGGCATGCACTACTCACACCTATGGTACAGTTAATGCTGCGTACACCACTGCAGTGGCTGCTGTTTCTCCACCACATCACCATGGCAACCAAGACAATGGTTGCGCAAGCCTGCAAATGTGTTATATTTGAGGCTTTTGGTTCACAATCACTGTATGAGTAATTCACAGCATCAGGCATTTAGCTTTTCCGATGGTCTATATGTCATTAGAAGCAGTCATAGGTTGTTATACTATAGCTCTCTGCTGTGCCCTCTGGATATCTCAGTCCTCAGTATCAGCTCTTTGCCGAGTGACCTTCATCTCACCTTGCTCTTTAGCCGGAGCCACACGGACAGCAGCCCACTCTCCCCAGCTCTCTTCTGCACAGAATCGCATGAAGGACAGCAGGCGGCTAGCCTGTTGCACCGTTAGCATCTGTGAGCGCTAACTGAGTCTATTTCTTGTGTTGACAGAACATGGATAAGACCCAGCTTCCATCTGTGACACTGATCGTGGGCTGCGGGGTCTCGTCCCTCACCCTGCTCCTCCTCATCATCATCTATGTGTCTGTTTGGAGGTAAGCAAGATCTTCCGCTGATGAAACAAAATCTGGCTGTTCACCAGTAAAAGAAACTTACTTGATGGGAAGCAATGGGGGTTTCAGCACCATGGACAGCGACATGTATTTGTGTAAAAAGCTTTGGGATGCTTTGGAGTTTGAGATTCAAATCAATTGTTTGACGTGATGTAATTCTAAACAAGTCAGGTTGTTATTTACTATTCAGCATGGTTATTAGTGAAAGGCTAAACAGCTAGGCCAATTAATGCCGATAATTGTTCTCAATTGGCTCATTCACAAAAGTGGTCATTCAGTCTAGTGTCAGTTCCAATAACTACCAACAGCCTTGTCCATGGTCGGTGCACATTTTTAAATTATTTTGTCATTTTTTTAAATAATTTTTTTATTTAGAACTTTCATTTAGCTAGAATGTATTGATTAATCAAAAAATGACAGTAAAAACTTTTACTTTGTTAAACAGCACAACTGTTTTCAACATTGTAACATAATGATAAAAAAATATATTTTTTTGAGCACCAAATAAGCATATCAGAATGATTTCTGAAGGATTACGTGACACTGAAGCCTGGAATAATGGCTGCTGAAAATTGAGCTTTGCAACACAGTAATAGATTACATTTTATATATTTTTTTTAATGGAGAGCAGTTATTTTAAATTGTAATAATGTTACCCAGTATTCCTGTTTTTACTGTTTTTGATCAATTAATGCAACCTTGAGTCTGTATATACAGTACATAGGGATCTTTGCTTATACTTATGATTGCATTGATAAATGCTGTTTTTTTTTCATATAAAATATATTTGAAATAATTGAAAGTTTGCAAAAATTTATTTTTCCTTTTTCTTTTGTTTTTTTTATTTCACTATTTCCTCCTTTGCATCTTGTGCTTCAATGATCTGTACAGATGCTTTCACTTGGTCAGTGTCACATCTTGGTCGCCACTAGAAATTATACATCAGTTCAGGTTCCATTTATGTGTCCATCTATTGAAAGCATGGTGGCTGAATGATAGCGAGCAATAGAAGTCATTCAGATGTATTGGCTCAGTGTTTCTGTGTGTTTTTCTTCAGGTACATCCGCTCAGAACGCTCTGTCATCCTCATCAACTTTTGTCTGTCCATCATCTCCTCCAATGCACTCATACTTATCGGACAAACTCAGACACGGAACAAGGTATGACCAAACAAACACAAATAAATTGATAAAACCCTTGATCTACAACAAAATATTCTTAATCTTCCTCTTTTCTCCTTTTTACATTCCATCCTTACCTTTGATGGATGGACTCTCTTTCTTTCTCTCTTACTATTTTCTTGCTCTTAGGTTGTTTGTACTCTTGTGGCTGCATTTCTGCACTTTTTCTTCCTGTCCTCTTTCTGTTGGGTTCTCACGGAGGCATGGCAGTCTTACATGGCTGTGACTGGCCGTCTTAGAAACCGCATCATACGCAAACGTTTCCTCTGCCTTGGTTGGGGTGAGGCTTGTCTTGTACCTTCTAGGCTCGTATCTTCATTTATAATCTGTTTCTTCTGAAAAAAATGACCCAACTTGGTAGTTGATGTAAAATTTCACTTGATTTTAGCAGCATTGTGTGGCACTATGTGTTATAGTCTAAAATCTTAGATGAAATTTAACTGAATTTAATCAAAGTACTCAACTACTTTCCAATTATTTCTGTTCCCTTTTTATAGGTTTACCTGCTCTCGTTGTAGCAATTTCTGTTGGATTTACCAAGGCAAAGGGATATGGCACTGTTAACTAGTAAGTATGATCTAGGGATGCAACGATACCATTTTTTTCAGAACCGATCCGATACCAAAAATTCTGAGTATCGGCCAATTCCGATACGATCCGATACCAGCACAGTTTTTTTGTTTAAATCAATGTAGAATTTCTATACTTCTGTGGGTTGAAATGATCATCACTCTTGTGTGTGTTAAACACAATCTGCTAAATATAGACAACTTTTAAAGGGGTCATATGATGCGATTTAAATTTTTCCTTTCTCTTTGGAGTGTTACAAGCTCTTGGTGCATAAAGTGCTAGGGGTGGGACAATATATCGATATGGCGATATATCGTTGTCCTTCTCCATGCGATACGAGAATCGATATCTGGTGCCAAATATCAATATTTTACTACAATACAATACTACAATTTACTACAATATATTACTACAATAAGGCGCTCTATATAGATTTCCCTGCTCCCAGCATCTAAAAAATGCGTGGAAATCATGGCCGCACCATTTCCACCTTCTTTTCAAAGCGCTCTGAGCAACCGTAAACCGTGTTCTCTATGAAGATGGGGAAGCACGAGGAACCTAAGGATAAACAGATTTCCAGCCACTGTATTAGCTCTACTGATATATATATATATATATATATATATATATATATATACACACTATCTCACAGAAGAAAATACACCCCTCACATTTTTTTATATATTTTTTTTTCTTTTTTTGATAAAATATTTACAAAAATGTGAGGGGTGTACTCACTTCTGTGAGATACTGTATATGTTTATGAAGATGAGAACTAAAAAACTGCCCCGGAACAGCTATCAGCGTGGACTGTACTGTAGGCATCGATCACGTTATCATTGCAGAATGCATATTGAGTCTGTGAGTAGCCTAACCTCTCCCGGCGCTGGCGCATCCAGTTTTATGTCAACAAAACTGGATGCTCTCCCTCTCTCTCAGATATTACAAGTGCGCGTTATGCAGTGTGGGCAGTGGTCACCGACCGGCAGAAACATAAATCTGCACCTATGGCATGGACGACGAAACAAAACCTCGTCAGAGCCGTAATGCAGCACAGAAGTATGCAGTGTGTGTGCTTGCTAGGGCTGGGAATCGATTCCAAAAATAATCGATTCCGAGGCATTGGGAATCGAGAGTCGATTCCATCAAGGGGAATCGACTCCTCATTCAGAGCCTTTTTCAGTTCAACAAAGCTTATCTATGGGTGTCTCTCAAATGGAAGGCTGCATCCTACGAAGGCTGCACACATTTAAATTCACGAAAATAAACTGAAAGAAAACGAGTCGGTACTGATCATCTGAATTTTAGGATGCAGCCTTCCGTTTGAGAAGCACCATTCACCTCCCTCATGCTCGCTAAAAGCCGTAATTACAAGAGTTGTGAGATAAAAGATTATTTTCATTTTTATTACCATTCGCCTCCCTCATGCTCGCTAAAAGTGATTAGAAGTCTGATTAGTTTCCTGATTTGGATAGATAGTTTTAATGAACCAGTTAAAAAAAACAATTCAGGGGTTGATTCCCATCAACTCCAGAACCAGGAATCGGAATCGAACAGCCCTAGTGCTTGCCGCGCGTCTACATTTGAAATAACGTACCTGAGCGTGCAAAAGACGTGATGTGAATGGCTTTTTTCCCCTGCATGTCATGTGTGCGGGGCTCCCTTTTTTATGATGAGAGGAGAGGAAAGCTTGAGAAAGCACTCCAGGTAAATTTTTAAATGTACCAGGTTTATATATAAAGTTGTTATAAAGCATATATAATAGCATATATAAAGCAGTTAAATGTGTTGGTTTACACACATGGAAGTCAATAGGGACCAGCAACTGAAGGTGAACTATCACTTTAATCTTTTCACAGGCATTTTGTTTTCATAGTTAGACAGATATCGTGATGTATCATTATAGAATTGTCTAGCAATATATCGATTATCGCAGAATTGATGTATCGTGATATTATCGTATCGTGAGCCATGTATCGTGATTCATATCGTATGGTGAGGTACCCTGCGATTCCCACCCCTATTATAAACTGGGTTAGTGGATAATTCAGCAGCAAACGTTATTCTAGAAAAATCATGGGTGCGCAATAATTTTATAAAAGCATTCAACTAAACTAAACATTTAGTGAAACAACATTATTTAGTGGGCGGAATGAGAGTATAGTTCCTAGCCATATCGGCCTAGAAAATCGCAACTTTTCATTTTCCGTCGGTCTTAGTACACGATGTAACATTCAAAAAGACGGTCAGTCTCTGCATTACATTCTTCAAGTGGACACTTTTAAAATGTTAAAAACAATTAATGACAGCCACATTATCTGACAACCTCATCACTGATTTTTCTTTCCCTCTGGTCTCTTTCTCTTTTTTCTTTCTTCTGTCTCTCTCGCTCTCACTCCCTCTTTCTTTGTGTTTTGTGTTAGTTGCTGGCTGTCTCTGGAAGGCGGATTGTTGTACGCATTTGTGGGACCAGCTGCTGCTGTCGTCTTGGTACAATTTCTCTCTGTGTTTGATTTATTCACAGAAATTTTCTGTCCCTCATTTCCAGACTCAATGTTTAATGTTGCTAGCATCACTGCACCCAACCATAGAATTTTACAATAAATAAACCACCACAAGCTCTTATGAATGAGAATGCAGACAGTTCCAGATTTCACCCTCATAACTCCACAACATAATATCCAGCAAACACGTGTTTCAGTAGATCTGTTTAAACACAGCGTATGCTAAGCGTGCCAAGTGTGGACATAATAGTCATTACACCGCTGCAGATTAATTAAACGAGATCTGGGCTTAGACTATATTAACATGGATTGCAGTGATATCTATTGTATTCAATAACAGGTTTCATTTTGTCAGACAATATAATGGTGAATTTTATATACAGTCTCATAAGAAATGTCATTCTAATGCAATTTTTCTCTGTTCAATCAAAACATCTCTAAGTAGCTAGTTTTTTTTAATTGTTCAGAAGATTCTGTAAATTTTTTAAATTGTATATTCATATTGCAATTAAAAATTCCAAGTGTACATTTAGTATTAGTATTTGCTGTAGTGTCAAAAATTGGTATTCAAAATCATAACTTTTGGAAATTGACTCCTGAAATATTGGTATTATCACAGTCCTAGTGCGGAAGTAGCTTGAGTAACAACATATTCTGATATTTTTATTGACAGTACTGTTACAACATTTTAAAATGGAACAAAACCACAAGTTAAATGGGCCTTTATAGAAATATACATCACATTGGAGACTATAGGACCATTTCTCTATTGTGAGTCTGGGCTGGATCTTAATATGCACATGTGATCACCTTTCTCCTCTCTCTTTACCAGGTTAACATGGTTATCGGGATTCTGGTTTTTAACAAACTGGTGTCTAAAGATGGCATAACTGATATGAAACTCAAGGAGAGGGCCGGGTATGCCTCACAGCACTCATTCATCTCATTGGCTGACCTCTAACCAGCTCTGAGAAAGAGATTCATTGGCCAGACCTTTCATAACATCTCTCCCCTCTCCAGAAGAACATGTATTGTCATGAATGAATTAGAAACACTACAAACAAATTCTTTCTTAAAATAATCATATTAAAATGACCTTAAACATCCTTAAAACGGGAAACTAATATGATTGTTTTCAGAAACTATTCCTTGAGTCCTTCTATACCTTGAGTTTTACAGATAAATTGGCAATCAAAATTAGCAAGGTTTGTGCTTAAAAGTAGAAAGAACCTACATTTTTCATCAGAAGAGAGGGGAAGAGATCGCAAAGTACTGGTTATTGGTCCCGTCAAAAGCAAGATGACATTTCTGCTCACTCATTGCATTTTTTTTACATTTCCATTGGTGATTTGCCATGTGTCGCTTAATCATTTCTCCAGCTTCTCTTGATTTTTAGGTGTTGCTGTGCATCTTGATACAAAGCTGTTTAAATCCATGTGTGCCATGTTTCTGTGTGTGAAATGTTTATTTGAGGGGCAGTCACAAAGGAGCCGGCAAAGGAAATCTGACATAACACGTCAGCTTCATGCGTCTGATCGATAGCACTCAGGCTGAGCGAATTTCTCATTTTATATCCATTGATTTTGACAAGTTTTCAGTCGTGTGAGTTAAATGTCATTGAAGCTGAAGTATGAACCGAGAATTGTTATTATAGACCTCATTATAAGGGTTTCACAATCGTACACTGTCCATCTCCGTGCCATGGACCATCAATTACACACTGGAATTGTTAATCTTCCAAGATTCACATGCCTTCTACCAATCAGACATCAGAGCGGAAACATGGCCTGAGATTTATTACCGAGAAGACGAATATTACTCATGTTATGACTCATGATTGACTGTCTGTGTTTCCTTTTCTGGGCTGTGCTCCACTGCCTGCAGGCTGACGCGTGCCCTTACTGGCATCGTTTTTGCATCCGACTGTTTTCTTTCCCTTGTCCTTATCTTTCCTTTGTGTTTTTACATTATTATTATGAATATTTCATTTCAACTATGTTGTGTTTGCCTCTGCTATGATCTCTCTGATCGACTGTGTTTGTTTTTGTGCTCTTTGAAACATTGTATCAGAGTTACCACAGCATCCCCTCGCTCACACTCAGGGCTCTCCTCTCTGCCCCGCCCACCCGACACTGATTGGCTGAGATGCAGGTCCGTCCACCCTCTAATTTAGTCTCTCCCACAATACACAGTTTTATATTAGTGCTTAAAATTGCCTGATGCCATCATAATGGGCTTTTAGGACTGTCCATTTTCTGAATAATTTTTATGGAAGCATGCTGGTTAGATTAAATGTGCTTTAGATTATACATTTAGATTTAGAATAGCTTTAGATTCAGTTTTCTTATTCTTGTGTGGATCCATAAATTAGTGTGTGTGTGTGTGTGTGTGTGTGTGTG